>NW_019154090.1:28135191-28329388 GCF_002288905.1 Enhydra lutris kenyoni
CAGGCACGTCCTGTGTGTGCCAAGAACATCATGTACTTTGGTTTCTAGGTCTGGAGAAGACTAGGGTCAGGAAGCTGAACTGCTAGGAGGAAAAGGGGAAGAAACAGGAATGCACCATGGAGGGAGACATGGAGGGAAAATGGGAGGGGAGATGGAAGAGGATCAGGTAGTCATGAGGAGCCAAGGAAAGGTGAAAAATCTACCATTTGTGTATCTATAGTCCTCCTATTTCTATTTTTGCCCACGACTTGCCTCTCAGTTATGCTATGTATGTCCAAACAACATTCGAACTTTTTCTTAGCTAGAAGTAAACCTCTCACAGCTAACATGTCCTAAACTGAACTCAGTTTCCCACATATCCTTGCACATCTCAGCGGAGGCAACTTTATTTTCCTGGATGCTTGTGGTCCCGACCCTTGGGCGCCTTTTTTTTCCACCTCAATTCCTATGCTAATGGCTAAAGACTCCCCTACTGCAGGCACCCACAGGCTGACCTCTTCCCCTTTCTCTCCTGGCTGCTGTCCTGCTGCAAACCAGTTTACCTTGTTCACATGGAAGCACTGAGCTCTTGAGGGCTCTAGCTACTTCTCTCTATGCCCTGTGGTACTCCATTCTCAACCAAATGCTAGAATGAAACTCATGTCAGATTGTGTCACTTGTGTCTTCAAAACTTCAAAAATAGCTACCATTTCATTCAGAATAAAATCCCGAATCCTTGAACAGAGCAAGAGGATTCTGCTCTCATGCTGTTCCCAATGAAGGCTCTTCCCCCAGAAAGTCACATGGCTCACTCCCCCGCTTCTTACAATCTTTGCTCAGGCTGCCTGTTTAAATACATCCCACCCTAGCAGTTCTCCCATTGTCATATCCAGCTGTAGTGTCATGTTTTTTTCCTTAATGTTCATCACTCTCTGTACCTCTGTTATTTACTGATTTATTGTGTCTATTGTTTCCTGTCCTTTCCTCCACTATGATACAACTTCTACAAGGGCAACTACTTTGTCTCTTTTATTCATCAACATGCCCTATGTTAATATAACTGTTCTTGTCGCCTAGTAGGTATATGGTTAATATTTGTTTAATGTGTGAATTGCCCAATGTGACCCCTTTCGGAGACCATGAAGTCTATTTTCAGTGGAGAATTTCTCGGGACATTATATCATGATGAAGCTGAGTTTCCCACAAAGATGACTTGGAGGAAACAAACACTTGCATATACCCAGAATACAGAAGCACTTGAGAGAAGCAAACCACAAATGCTCCTCACCACACCACCCCCTTCCCCACATTGATTGAAATATCTGCAGAAATCTCATGGGATAGAAGTGGGGTCATCGGGTTTCAGAAGAGCAATGGTTAGACCTGTGAGATCTAGAATCAGACTGCCTAGGTTCCAATCCTACCTTCCCAGTTATACTCAATGACCTTGGCCCTTTCTGGGCCTTCTTTTCTTATCTCCAAGGTAGGGGTGACAGGAATGTCTACCTTGAATACAAAGATCGCATGACATAACGGACATTGGCATTTCCAGGTGTGTGTGGTACATGGTGAGTGCTCAGGAATTTGGAAAGTTATCACTCATGAGATTTCCTGAGGCACGGAGGCATTAGTGGACACCAGAAAATTGGGATTGGGATGTGAAATTGGATATAATTACAGATGCAGATCACAGAGGCATCAGTTTCTGAATTTGTGTCCCCTTCTTTCCTCACCCACTTGAATCCAGCATGGAGGCATTTCCAACGTAGTAATGCACAAGATTCTACTCATTTTACCAAGAGAGAAGTTTGTTTTTGATTTAAGAGCTTGGTGAGGAGTGAGAGGTAGGTTTAGAGAATTAAAGAAGAGGGTGAGTAGCTCAGAGACAGGGATCCAAACATCGTTCTGGACTGCATTATGAGGACAAAAAGCAAAGTGTTTTCCAAAATCCCATGTGTGTGTGTACATGCATGTGAGTACCTTTCCCTATGCCCATTCCTATGCATGCACACATGTGCGCGCACGCACACACACACACAGAGGTAAGTACATTCTCTGTACATGTACAGTGTGGCCCAGCATGCTAGTATATTGTTTTGAGGATTAAGTGAAATTATAGTACATGTTAAACTTCAATAACAATTTGGCACCTTGGAAACATGCAGCACATCATTAACAAGAGTTGTGAGTACACGCAGCACAGTGGAACTCTAAAGACCTCTGCGTGTGATGCATGATGGCTCTCCTTCTCTTTGCCTCTCTGTGTTTCTGATGTTTCAGCACTTGACCTCCACTGAGGAGCCAGCCAGCATAACATGGTTAACAAGATGAACTGTGGAGCTGAGTGAGCTGGACATGAACCCAAGCTGCTCCAGAGACTTAAGTAGGTGACTCTGGGCTGGTTACTCTCTCTGCCTCATTTTCCATATCTACAATCAGGAGTATAGTCATAGCTATCAGGCAAGGATGTTGTGAGGATTAGACCAATGAACACACACAAAGCTGTCATTGTTACCCATTGAAGCATTGATTCTTTGGATGCTGGTGGTAACCAGCTACAAGTGATGGGTCCCCAGAGGAAATGCTCAGATCCCTGATGTCATGCTCACATGAGACTCAGTCCTTGGCTTTCTGTGGAGGGTGTAGGTAGCACACCTGTGTTTACGTGGAGGTCCTCAATGCCCAGGGACAGGGAGTGGTTGAGGAGGCAGGGAAAGGGGAGTCTCCCTCAAGGCAATGCTCACCTGTGAGTCCCCATAGCATAGCCAGCAGCAGGTGAGGAGGAGGGCATGGTCTGGAGGCAGGGGCCCACATGGTGGAGGCCTGAGGATCCCGCTCTCTGCAAATGTGTTTGCTGGGGCGATGGGGCCTCTGTTCTGTGGGGAGGAACAGCCCGCCCCTCTGGTGATGGAAGAGGAAGGAAGCATCTATAATGCAGTCACACGGCTGTGAGGCAGCGATCTGCTTCTGGATTGTGAAACAGAGGTCAGGCAGAGAGGCCTCACATGGTGAGAGGGACCTCTTCTTATGTTTTGGGGGGTTTTTTCTGTGTTTTTTTGAAAATTATTATCATGTTATGTTAGTCACCATAGAGTACATCATTAGTTTTTGATGTAGTGTTCCATGATTCATCGTTTGTGTATACCACCCAGTGCCCCATGCAATCTGTGCCCTCCTTAATACCCATCACTGCGCTCACTCTTCCCCCCACTCCTCTCCCCTCTAAAACCGTCTGTTTCCCAGAGTCTATAGTCTCTCCTTGTTGGTTTCCTGCTCTGATTACCCCCACCTTTATTTTTCCCTTCCTTCTCCTTTTTTTTAAAGATTTTATTTATTTGACAGACAGATATCACAGGTAGGCAGAAAGGCAGGCAGAGAGAGAGGAGGAAGCAGACTCCCTGCTGAGCAGAGAGCCTGATGCGGGACTCGATCCCAGGGCCCTGGGATCATGACCTGAGCTGAAGGCAGAGGCTTTAACCCACTGAGCCACCCAGGCACCCTCCCTTCCTTTTCCTAATGACTTCCATGCTATTCCTTATGTTCCACAAATAAGGGAAACCATATGATAGTTGACTTTTTCTGATTTATTTCGTTAAGCATAATCTCCTCCAGTCCTGTCCATGTTGATACAGAAGTTGGGTATTCATCCTTTCTGATGGTTGAATAATAGTCCATTGTACATACGAACCATATCTTCCTTAAACATTCATCTGTTGAAGGGCATCTCAGCTCATTCCACAGTTTGGCTATTGTGGACATTGCTGCTATGAACATTGGGGTGCATGCAGCCCTTCTTTTCACTACTTTTGTATCTTTGAGCTAAATGCCCAGGTAGAGCAATTGCTGGGCTGTAGGGTAGCTCTATTTTCTAATTTTGAGGAACCTCCGCACTGTCTTCCACAGTGGCTGTATCAACTTGTATTCCCACCAACAGTTAAGAGGGTTTCCCTTTTTCCACAGCCACTCCAGCATTTGTTATTTCTTGTCTTGTCAGTTTTTGCCATTCTAACTGGTGTAAGCTGGTATCTCAATACGGTTTTGATGTGAACCTCCCTGATGGCTAATGATGATGAACATTTTTTCATATATTTGTTACCCATTTGTATGTCTTCTTTGGAGAGTGTCTGTTCATGTCTTCTGCCCATTTTTTTGATGTGATGATTTGTTCATTGAGGATTGAGTTTGAGAAGTTCTTTTTTTTTTAATTTTTTATTTCTTTTCAGCGTAACAGTTTTCATTGTTTTTGCACCACACCCAGTGCTCCATGCAATCCGTGCCCTCTCTAATACCCACCACCTGGTTCCCCCAACCACCCACCCCCTGCCCCTTCAAAACCCTCAAATTGCTTTTCAGAGTCCTTAGTCTTTCATGGAGAAGTTCTTTATAGATCTTGGATACCAGCCCTTTATCTGTAGTGTGATTGCCAAATATCTTCTCCCATTCCATGGGTTGTCTCTTTTCTTTTCTTTTCTTTTCTTTTTATGTTGTTGACTGTTTCCTTTGCTGTGCAGAAACTTTTTATCTTGGTGATGTCCTAGAAGTTTATTTTTGCTTGTTTCCCTTGCCTTTGGAGACTTGTCTTGAAAGAAGTTGCTGTGGCTGATGTTGAAGAGGTTACTGCCTATGTTCTCCTGTAGGATTTTGATGGATTCCTGTCTCACATTGTGGTTTCATCCATTAGATTTTAAGCTAAAGACCGTAGTTAGAGAAACAGAAGGACACTATATCATTCCTAAAGGGTCTATCCAACAAAGGGATCTAACAATTGTAAATATCTATGATCCCAACATGGGAGCAATCAACTATAAAAGGCAACTGTTAACCAAAATAAAGAGGCATATTGATAATAAAACATTAATAATAGGAGACCTCAACACTCCACTCTCAGCAATTGACAGATCCATCTAAGCAGAAAGTCAGCAAAGAAGAGTTTTGAATGACACACTGAACTAGATGGACTTCATAGATACATACAGAACATTCCACCCTAAAACAACAGAATACTCATTCTTCTCAAGTGCACATAGAACTTTCTCCAGGACAGACCAGATTCTGGGTCAAAAATTAGGTTTCAACCAATACCAAGAGACTGAGATTATTCCCTGCAATTTCCCAGACCACAGTGCTTTGAAACTGGAATTCAATCACAAGAGAAAATTTGGAAGAAATTCTTTTTATGTTTCAGAGAGAGTGGACAGGCCCAGAAGAAATGATGCTTCCTGCCTGTCTGGGGCCTCTGCTTTCTGCACTGGGCCCCTCCCCCCATCTTGAGGCCTTCATGGTGATTCTCCACTTGGGAGCCCCAGGCCAAGAAGGATCTGCAGTTGGGGGCTGTGTCCCATCTCCTGAGCTCTGGACACCTGGGGGTGGTTGGCTTGTGGCCTCATTCTGCACCAGCTTCCACTAAGAGCTACTGAGCTGGAGAAAGAAATGGGTTCATCAGGACCTAAGAAATTTTGGGGTCAAATGAGGTCAGCTCCAGAAATGACTCCCTATTCCAACCCTTTATTGATGGAATAGTAAACTTAGCCCAAATGCACAGTGCAGTGTGTACTTCAGAAGCTGTATTTGCTTAGGGTATGTGGTTGCTTCAGTTGGTGAAGCGAGCAACTCTTGATCATGGGGTTGTGAGTTTGGGTCCCAAGTTTGGTGTAGAGATTACTTAAAAAAGAAATAAAATCTTTTTAAAAAAGAAGTTGTGTGTGCTTTCTTCCAACAATAAGCATCATTCTTCCTCTTTCCGGAGAGGAAGTGGGTTTTATGCCCCAGAGATCATTCTCCCAGGCATTTATCTGACAAAAATGAAGACCATAGCTTTACACAGTCTCTGTATAAATGTTTAGAGCAGCTCTTTTCATAATGGAAATAAATTGGAATCATGCAAAATGCCCAGTGATAAGTGAATGGTTGAACAAATTGTGGTGCATTCCTATCAGGAAATGCTATATAGCAATAAAAAGGAATAACTTACATACATGTGCACAACTTGTGAGATTCCAAAGGCATTATGTGGAGTGAAAAAAATCACTCTCAAAATTTCCATACTGTGGGACTCCACTTCCACAACATTCTCAAAGTTATAGAGAACAGATCAGCATGGCCCAGAGGTTTGGGTCTTGGGCTGGCTGTCACTAAGAGAGGCTAGCACAAGGATAAGCTCTACAGCCATGGAATTGCTCTGTATCTTGAATATGGTGGTGGTTACCCAAAATACACATGAACAGATCAACACACACAAAAGCTGGGAATGTTACAAGGTTGAGACACTTGATGTAATAAGCACTGGGTGTCATATGTTACTGATGAATCACTAAGTTCTACCCCTGAAACTAACACTACACTATATGTAAACTAACTTTAATTTAAATAAAATCTTGAAGGAAAAAAAGGATTGAGTATAAAACACAATATCATTGCCATTATAATGGCATTATAAAAGCAATGTATAATGATAAATGACTATGACATTATCTAAAATTAAAATGTTAAGGGGGCCCACCATAGAAATATGTATGTGTGGTGTGGTTTCCATAGTAACAAAGCATTGCATCTCCATCATCCAATGGGAAGTCAGTAAATAATGCCTACGGTTGAGAAGTCAAGAAGAGACAATACATGCTCGCTCTATGAGATTTGGGTATAGAATCTAGAGAAAAAATATCAATTAAAGGAGTGGAAAATAGTTGCCTCTGGGAGGTAGAAAATAGTGGGAGGTTGGGAGACTCCAGTTTTCATATGTAGAAAGTATGGAACTATTTGCCTGTTGAAGCGTGTGTATGTGTAACTTTAATGAAGGTAAAAACTAACCTAGGTGAGATGATTGATGTGGTAAGAGTTACACAGAAGGGATTAGTCTGAGTGTGATAAGCTTAATGGATAGAAGATCAATGTTCAAAACTCAATTACATTCTTATACAGCAGTCCCAAACACATAATAATAATTTTTAAAGATTCCATACACTAGAAAGTATTAAAGATAGCTCTAAGTAGGGATGCATAAAACCATCATGGGGCTAAAAAGCCCTGTAAACTGATGAACTGAAAGTCATCAAAGAAAACCTCAAATACCTCATGTCTGTGAGTGGCAAAACTCAGTATCAGAAAGATGTCAATTTGCCCACATGGATATACAAAGTGAAAGCAATCAAATCATAATTGTAAGAGGGTTTTTTTAATTAATTTATTTTTTTAATAAACATATAATGTATTTTTATCCCCAGGGGTACAGATCTGTGAATCGCCAGGTTTACACACTTCACAGCACTCACCATAGCACATACCCTCCCCAATGTCCATAACCCCACCCCCCTATCCCAAACCCCTTCCCCCCAGCAACCCTGTTTATTTTGTGAGATTATCTATGAAGCGTCTGCTAACCGAAGACCGAAAAGATTTAGTTTTGTTGTTTTTTTCTCCTCAGAGTTTCTTCTAGAAGTTTTATCATTTCAGATTTTATATTTAGGTATGATCCATCTGATCATATGAATTTGTTCTTAGTATTTTTGTGTGTTGTTCAGTCATATTGATGTTAGGTAATATTTTAGGAAAGAGATTATGCTGAGTGAAATAAGTCAATTGGAGAAAGACAACTATCATATGATCTCCCTGATATGAGGAAGTGGAGATGCAACATGGGGGGGTTAAGGAGGTAGTAGAAGAATAAATGAAACAAGATGGGATTGGGAGGGAGACAAACCATATGTAAGAGGGTTTTTAATGAAAGTTGACAAAGTGATTCTAAAATGCATCTGGGCCAAGGAGAGCCATAGCCGCTCTGAGCAACAAGACGAGGTGGGAAGTTTTGCCCAAAAGAGGGACTGAAATGTATTATAAAGCTGTTCTAACTGGGACAGAGCAGTCTTTTTTTTTTTTTAATACATTTTGCATCAGCAAAACTCTCATTGATGCTCATAGATGTTCTTCGGTGGAGCTCTGATGAAATCTTTTTTATGCACATAGAAAATGTGATTGTCCATCTTCTTGCTGCTTTGTTGTTAGAGTTCTCTAAATATTCTCTCAGGCATTGCAAACTTCTTAGAGGGCCAGACAGTAAATGCCTTATGGCTGCCGGCCTTCAGGTCCAAGCTGCAATCACTTCTCTCTGACATCTCAGCCTGAAAGAAGCCACCAATTATAAACGTGATTAGTACAAACAGGCAGTTGTCCCCAATCCAAGTCCTTCATTAGATTTCACGTGACAATTATTTTCTCCCAGTCGGTAACCTTCCTTTTCTTTTTATTAACAGAATTTTTTGAAGAACAAATGTTTTAAAGCTTCATGAAGTCAAATGGATCAATGTTTTCCTTTATAGACTGTTTTTTCCCCCGTCTTATCTATGAAGTGTCTGCTAACCCAAGACCAAAAAGATTTAGTTTTGTTGTTTTTTTCCCCCAACGGTTTCTTCTAGAAGCTTTATCATTTCAGATATTTAGGTATGATCCATCTGATCATACTAATTTGTTCTTAGTATTTTTGTGTGTTGTTCAGTAATATTGATATTAGGTAATATTATTTTAGGAAGGAGATTGTGCTGAGTGAAATAAGTCAAACAGAGAAGGTCAATTATCATATGGTTTCACTTATTTGTGGAATGTAAGGAATAGCATGGAGGACATTAAGAGAAGGAAGGGAAAAAATGAAGGGGGCAGAGAATCAGAGGGAGAGAGGACTATGGACTCCAGGAAGCAAACTGAGGGTTATAGAAGGGAGGAGGGTGGTGGGATGAGTGAGCCCAGTGATGGGTATTAAGGAGGGCACATATCACATGGAGCACTGGGTGCAAACAATGAATCATGGAACACTATATCAGAAACTAATGATGTATTGTAAGGTGACTAACATAACACAATAAAAAAAGAAAATATTGAATTTTGTGTATAAAGAAATAGTTAAGAGTCTTCTTTTTTTAACATAGGAGTATCTAATTGTTTCATGGCCATTTGTTGAAAAGATCATCTTTTCCACATTGAATTGTTTTGGAACCTTTGTCAAAAATCACTTGGCCAGGGGCACCTGGGAGGCTCAGTGGATTAAAGCCTCTGCCTTCGGCTCAGGTCATGATCCCGGGGTCCTGGGATGGAGCCCCGCATCAGGCTCTCTGCTCAGCAGGGAGCCTGCTTCCTCCTCTCTCTCTGACTGCCTCTCTGCCTACTTGCGCTGTCTGTCAAATAAATGAATAAAATCATGGGGAGTTAGGAGAAGGGAGTTGGGGGAAATTGGAAGGGGAGGTGAACAATGAGAGACTATGGACTCTGAAAAACAATCTGAAGGGTTTGAAGAGGTGGGGGGGTGGGAGTTTGGGGGAACCAGGTGGTGTGTATTAGAGAGGGCACGGATTGCATGGAGCACTGGGTGTGGTACAAAAACAATGAATACTGTTATGCTGAAAATAAATTTTAAAAAATGATTAAAAATTTAAAAAAAAGAAAGTTAAAATTTAAAAAAAAAATCACTTGGCCAAATACGTATTATGTATGGGTCTTTTTCTTTGTCCACGCAAAGGCATATTTTATTTTTAGAATATTTTTAAAGTTTTTATTATTAAAGTTGTCTTACAGTGCTGTATTAGTTTTAAATGCACAACACAGTAATTTGAAAGTTATATGCTTAGGCAATGTTCACCACAGTAAGTGTAATCACCCTCTGTCGCCACACAATGTTATTCCATAACTGTTGACTGTATTCCCCTGTGCTGTACTCTCATCCCCATGTCATACAGGGTGAGGATTTTTTTTTAATAATTTTTTTATTATATTATGTTAGTCACCATACAGTACATCATTAGTTTTTGATGTAGTGTTCCATGATTCATTGTTTGCATATAACACCTAGTGCTCCATGCAATCCATGCCCTCTTTAATACCTATCACTGGGCTCACCTATCCCCCCACCCACCTCTCCTCAGTTTGATTCCCAGAGTCCATAGTCTCTCATTGTTCATCTCCCCCTCTGATTCTCCACCCCCTTCATTTCCCCCTTCCTTCTCCTAATGTCCTCCATGCTATTCCTTACGTTCCACAAATAAGTGAAAGCATATAATAATTGTCTTTCTCTGTTTGACTTATTTCACTTAGCATAAGCTCCTCCAGTTTCATCCATATTGATGCAAAAGTTGGGTATTCATCCTTTCCGATGGCTGAGTAATATTCCATTGTATATATGGACCACAACTTCTTTACCCATTCATCTGCTGAAAGGTATCTTGGCTCCTTCCACAGTTTGCCAAAATTCTCAACAAGATCCTAGCTAATAAGATCCAACAGTACATTAAAAGGATTATCCATCACCACCAGGTGGGATTTATCCCTGGGAGGCAAGGGTGGTTCAACATTTGCATATCAATCAATGTGACAAAACACATAAGTAAGAAAAGAGACAAGAACCACATAGTCCTCTCAATCGATGCAGGAAAAAGCATTTGACAAAATACAGCATTCTTTCTTGATTAAAACTCTTCAGAATATAGGGATAGAGGAACATTCTTCAGTTTCATGAAAACCATCTATGAAAAGCCCACAGTGTATATGATTCTTCATGGGGAAAAGCTGAGCGCCTTTACCTTAAGATCAGGAACATGACAAGATGCCCACTCTCACTACTTTTGTTCAACATAATACTGGAAGTCCTAGCAACAGCAATCACTCCATGGTCAAATAATGTTCCACAAAGCAAGAAAAAATATCCAATGGAAAAAAGACAGTCTCTTCAATAAATGGTGCTGGGAAAATTGCACAACCATACACAGAAGAATGAAACTCGGCTATTCTCTTTCACCATAAATAAAGATAAACTCTAAATGGATGAAAGACCACAGTGTGAGACAGGAATCCATCAAAATCCTACAGGAGAACATAGGCAGTAACCTCTTCAACATCAGCCACAGCAACTTCTTTCAAGACACATCTCTCCAAAGGCAAGGGAAACAAGAGCAAAAATAAAATTTTAGGACTTCATCAAGATAAAAAGCTTCTGCACAGCAAAGGAAACAGTCAACAAAAAAAGAGACAACCCACAGAATGGGAGAAGATATTTGTAAATGAAACTACAGATAAAGGGCTGGTATCCAAGTTCTATAAGGAACTTCTCAAACTCAACCCCAAAAGAACAAATAATCAAGTCAAAAAATGGGCAAAAGACATAAACAGACACTTCTCCAAAGAAGACATACAAATGGCTAACAGACACATGAAAAAAGGTTCATCATCATTAGCCATCAGGGAGGTTCATATCAAAACCACATTGAGATACTGCCTTACATCAGTTAGAATGGCAAAAACTGACAAGACAAGAAACAACAAATGCTGGAGTGGTTGTGGAGAAAGGGGAACCCTCTTACACTGTTGGTGGGAATCCAAATTGGACCAACCATTTGGAAAACAGTATGGAGCTTTCTCAAAAAAGTTGAAAATAGAGCTACCCTATGACCCAACAATAGCACTACTGGGTATTCATCCCAAAGATACAGATAGAGTGAAAAGAAGGGCCATATGCACCCCAATGTTCTAGGCAGGGAAGTTTTGACGGAGATAGAGAAGTAGTTCAATGGCAATAAGACCTCCAGAAAGAATCACACATTCATGAGTGGTCTGCTCTATGGCAAAGGCAGCTGTCTGAGCAGTAAGTTCTGGACAATTTATCCCAATGAGAGAAAAAAAAAAAACAAAACACAAGCACAGAGCTCAGAAGAATAAAGCTAGATCAAAGGTACAAACGGAAAGAGCAAAACTTCATCAAAAAGTAAAAGCTTTTTTTGTATTACAAAAGCTTCCAAAGGATACTAAAACTGTTGCTGCATGGACCACAGCGGAGGAGCTGGAGGGACGCTCCCATGTGAGCCCATGGACACACAAAGAGAAATGTTTGTTGCAAAGTTATATTATCCAAAGAGCAGATAGAGCTTTCATACCATCCTGAGAAGAATTTCTAAGTTGTAGCATATTCTTATAACAGAGAGCTACAAGTCATGGAAAACTGACAAAATGGAGCTATGTACAGAAACATGAAAAATCCCATAAACTGTGTTGAGCATAAAAGTATGAAAGTTCCAGAATACTGTATACATATAACAGCATTTACATAAAATTTGAAACATGCAAAGTAACATTGCATATTGCATAAGGACTTATAGTATTTTATAAAATTATAAAATCAAATTTGGGAATAATAAACACCAAATTCAGAACGGTGTTTTTAAAAGAAACAGAGGATCATAACGGCAAAATGTTAATATTTTGCAAAATTTGAGCACATACTATGTGGCAGGCCCTCTCAAGATGAGATTGATGGTGCAAATCAGAAAAATTACCCCTACTCACTGCAGCCCAGCCCCTCTGTCTGAGTTCTGAACTCTCCGACACCCACGATCATTTTTGCCACTCGTTAAAGCCTTCCAGTCCTTTGTCAGCTCCATTAGTAAAGTTTAGCATTACTTTTCTTATTTATTCCAAAAATAGCTCCTATGAAATTTGACATATGAAATAGTATATGGGGGCATTCTCTGGAGTTTGGAGCTGAAAGCTTTGACCTTCATCCCACCTTCACACCTTGGACCCCCACCCAGGATTCCAAGAGACTTTAATGAAAAACCTTCAAACCCCAGGCCACTGCAGGATGTATGAGAGCTGGAAGCTTCTGAGATCTCACTCAGACATTTAGAGAAAACAGCAGTGTTCTCAACCTTTTCTTGAGGCTGTGTGAAATAATGGGCTCACCTTGGACCACTGTGGCCAGCCCACGACCATGACATGACCTCACTCTCTATGTACTAACGTCTACTTCCAACTCACCTGTTACAGGTTCTGCCTCATGCAGATGTACGTGACTATGAAACTCATCACCAGCAGCACCTTGAAGCCCAGAAGGAAAGCCACAAAGATAAGGACAGGCATCTGTGGACCTAAGTACCAATGGGCAGAAGGAGACAGCAAATGGTGCTCTGTGAGTTTAAAGACCTCTCTCCACTTACTAGACAAAGGTGACCCAGTAGATTTGAGCAGTAGATGTGAGCTTACCTAAGCTTTCCATGGGCTTATATGTGCCATGGGCTGCTCTGGACAGTATGAGGTTGGCCTGGATGGGAGGTTGTGCCTCATGCTGCACCTTACAGGTGAGGACCCGCTCAGACTCCTGCCCCGACACATTCACTAAAAGCGAGCTTTCCAAGGTGTAGGTCCCATCGCTATTCTGCTTGGGTGTAAGTTGCTTGGCTCCCTTGAAGGTATGACAGTTCTCTGTCCAGATGAGATATATGTTCTGTGGATAGAATCTCTGCACGTGGCAGGTAATAGCCACCAAGTCCAAGGAGAAAGAAGCCTGGGAAACTGTCACTGTAGGGGGAACTGACACAGTCCAGAGAAAGCAGACAATTACTATAGGGCTCACTGTGGGAGCCCAGGAGCTCATTGAAGATGGGTCACTTGCCCAGGGCCTTCCCCAGAGGAGGACTCAGGACCCGGTAACAGGTGCATGCCTGAGTAAATGCAGGACTGAGAGTGCATTGAGTGAATGCATGTTTGATGCATGGACCCATGCACAGAAATGCATGGATGAAAGAATGATGGGATTGAGGAAAGTCATCCAAATCATCTCTCTGTTTTTTTTTCCACTTTCACCACAAAAGATGCAAAGATAAACATTAAATTCTATTTAAGAACCTACAAGTCAGCTGCCTCATTCTATGGCTTGATAATAATAAGATTTGAAGATGCACAGATTCTATATGGTTATGAGTCCAAGCCACTGAGATTTTACACAGGAAGGAACTACGGCGTGGAGAAGTTCAGGAACTTGCCCAGGGTCACAAGGGGCAAAGCTGGGATTACAACAGATATAGCATATTTTACCATCATTTTCTCAACTTTAAGACTGTATGTGTTTGTGATCCTGGCTTCTGAAATTATGATCTAAAAACTTCTGTAATTCTTCTCAATTGATTTCCAGCTGTGCAGTAGAGTGTATTCATAATGAGGAAAATATGGAAAGTGTTAGATACTATAAAATGTTTTGTATTTCCATAGAATTCATATGAACACACAGCATGGTACTGCCTAACCCTAAACCAAGGGCAGGAAGGTCCAGACTGAGGTCTTGCACTAACATCACAGTCAAATGCAAGAGCTTGTTGAGTCACTTTCCCTCTGTTTCCAAAATTCTTAAATGATGCAATTGTCCAAGGTCAAATCAATGTGTCGCTGGCCTAGTTAAGACATTTCCTGCCTTGGTCTTGGGGAGAGAAACTCCTTCCGTTGAGCCATAGAAGGAACAAAGGGCATCTGATCAACCCACCCAGCCTGATAAAATTCTGTCAGTGCTGCTTAATGGGTGGGTAGACATGGCAGGCCAACACCCCAGAAGGTCTTTATCTGTACTCACCATTTCCCCTTCAGCACATAGGCAGGGATTACTCCCAAGCAAAGGGTAGGGGGACTCTGAGGAGGGAATATTCAGGCCTCGGAACTGGGGTGATGTCCAGGAAGGATAAGCCAGGATAAGGTACCCCCAGGCCAGGGTTATGGGCCATGAAAGATGCTCAAAGGAGGGAGAGGTTCAGATGTCCCTTCTAGCTGCCAAGGAGTTCTCCTGGCTGTGTGGTGTCCAGGCAGTGCTGGGAGGACAGAGACCCAGGCACAGCGAGTGATTACTGCTCCCACACACGGAATGGCAGCACATACGATGCCTCCTTGAATCCTCACAAAACCAAATGAGCTAAACACAGAAGGTTACTTGGTATCAGAAAACAACAGGGGTGCCTGGGTGGCTCAGTGGGTTAAGGCCTCTGCATTCATCTCAGGTCATGATCCCAGGGTCCTGGGATTGAGCCCCGCATCGGGCTTTCTGCTCAGTGAGGAGCCTGCTTCCTCCTCTCTCTCTGCCTGCCTCTCTGCCTACTTGTGATCTCTGTCTGTTAAATAAATAAATCTTAAAAAAAAAGAAAGCAACAAAAAGCCATTTAGAAGAAATGCACACAAAACAGGCCCCAATTTCATAGACACTGTCAAGGAAGAATGGGTTGCAGTTTCATCCTGAAAAACATTTCAGTGATAAAACTAATTTTTTTAATTTATATTTTAATTAAATGTAATAAATAACCACAACTATGCACCAACTCTTAGAAGGAATGAGTGTTGGGAGTATAAGAAGGTAGATATAATTTTTCCCAAAACCTTACACGACAGTACCAACAAATCGGTATGGTACCTACAGATTCCACATTCGCGGCACCATCATTAAAAGGTAATGGAAAAATTATTTGAAAGCTTTTGAATATTCTATCAATTTTCACCAGGACCTCTTTAAATCCAAGTGTCCTCTTTTGAGGACACTTGTCCTCCAATGATGTCCACGGAATCATGAGCATCGTGAATCTTTTTCTTCTTTTTCTACCTTGAAGCACTCAAAGGCTTCGCCTGTGATCCCAGCAGTTCCCCTGTATCACTGGCATCAACTTCTTGCAACACAACTTTGGCAAGATATCTGATTTCACTTTGCAATGGATGCAGATTCTTCCTCACAGTGTGGTGTCTCACTGGCCACACTTCAATCAAGGCAATGCTGTTCAAGAGCAGAGGGTTTCTGAGCTCCACTCCTCCTCCCCCGCACTGCCCAATGTCAGAGCAGCTGAGCTGGGACGTGCCTCTCCCTCCTGCAACTCCTGCAACACTTCCCAGATCCGCTGCCTTGGGATTTCTCCATAACCACCAAATGCCACCCAGACCGTGCGGGCACATTCCCAGCTCCCTTCCCCACCCAGGGGTAGTCTACCTAGTTCTGAGGACAAGCATTCTGAGAAGTCTACCTAGTTCCTGAGGGGGTCCCAGCGGTGCCGAGCCTCAGTTGTCCACCAGGGCACCCGTTCAATAACTCACCCTTTCTTGGGTGTCCTGCTTTCCCTGTCCAACGTTCCCCATTCCTTATCCCAACCTCCGTGCCTCTGTGGATCATTTCCCAAACACATGCACCCAGTCCTGGTTTGAGGTTCTGCTTTCAGGGGAACCCAGACAGAGACACCCACAGGGGCATTTCCGTGATGGGAAACCCAGCAGAGATGCAGGGATATTAAGCAGGGAGGGGTTTGATTGGGGTTAATTTTATAAGTAATTAATTCATTTGTGAATATTTGTATTTTCTATGATTTTTGCTTTTCTATATGTTTGTCCCAACTCCAGGAAATTATATAATAAATGCCCCTGAATGATCGTTTTCCTGCTTTATACTCAAAGACACTGAAGCAGGTGATCCCACGATGGTAAAAAGCAGTTAGAAGCCTGAATTCATGCAAAAGCTCTCTCACTCACCAGCTTTACAACCTGGGGCAGACTACCTCTTCGAATCTGAGTTTCCTTGTGTAAATCACCAGTGGGACAAACAGTATAGGTCAGTGGCACACATTAAATAAATCAGCTCACACACATGTGCTTTACTGACTGTGTGCTAAGCTCATTTGAGGTGTTAATACCAGTATTTTTATTCATGTGACATGATGCCTTCATTGCCATGATAATAGAAAAAAATATTGAGGAAACTATTTTATAGACTTTAAGGTCCTATACATATTTAAGGAATTAATTTTCCTGCTGTGCAACCTTGGACCACTCACTTGCCTTCTCTGGGCTTTAGAGTTGTCATAAACAATGGGATGATTGCTATAATTCCTTCTAGGCATGATACATATGACCTCACTGAATTTACAAACCTATCAAGCATTCGTCCAGGCCAGGAAAATCAAGCACAACAAAAATATCAGATAAAAAAAAAAAAAAGACTTTGACATGCTCTTCAAATAAAACAATAATAAAAACACAAAATTCCCAGAAGATACTGTTCCCCATTTTACAGATGAGGAAACTGAGTCCAGAGAGGTGATGTGGATAGGACAAACAAGAATGAGTAGCTACAGAGCAACTGCTACCCAATTGGTTAGCATGAGCAAGGCCTGCGTTATGTACTTGGCAATTCTTAGTTTGCTGAATTCTTGCCACAACCATTTTCAGAGGAGGCAACTGAGGCAGAGACACACACGGCCCAGCTCTGGGCTGACCCACCTGAACAGGGAAAATGTCCTTACCAAGGAGGTACTGGTCCAGGCTGATGTTTTTCTGGAACACCAGCATGGACTTGTGATTGATGTGGCACTGGACCACAGAGAGCACATCGTCAGCCAGCAGCGGGACAAGCACTCTGCTGGTCACGTTGTATGTGTCTCCGCTGGCGTGGATGTGGGTCTGCTGCTTGGGGAGCTCTCAGTTCTTCTTCAACCAGGTCACAGTCATGTGACGTGAGGGGAAGCCAGAGGACATGTAGGTCAGCTGGATGCTCGTGCCCGGCTCTGATCGCTGGAGGGGGCCTTGCAAGGAGGAAGTGTGGATGCTCCGGCCTGTAGGGAGAGAGCCCTCCCGTGATAGGCAGGGAGGTGCCCAGATGCCGGCGGCTCCCTGAGCAGCCCCATGGCTTCCTCCCCCATAAGGTGTAAAGGTTACTTCTGATGGGAGTTGGATTCTGAAGCAGACATCAGCGGCCAGGCAATGATAGCATAGTCACTGCTGACTCCCGGCAAACACCCACATCGCCAGACTCTGCTGTCCAGCTCTGACTCACCAGGTTATCACTGCAACCCCAGGAGATGGGGACGCTTACTATCTCCATTTCACAGATGAAGACCCCGAGGCCCAGACCGGGCTAGGTAGTCAGTCAGTGGCAGAGCCACGGTTCTTAGTCAGACAGTCTGGCCCCAGGGTCTGTATCTGCAGTCTTAGCTCAGGTCCGTCCTCCATACCCAAAAAGGGAACATCCCCCCCCCACACTCAAAGCCCAGGTCATATAAAAAAGCAGGTGGCCCAGAGACGAGGTTAGGAGTACGGGCTTTGGGGTCACCCTCAACTGGAGTTTACATTCCCGGCCCCTTCCCTGGCTGAGCCCGAGCAACCTAGCTCTCAATGACCCAGCTTCCCCATCTGCAAACTGCGGATGATTCTTAATTCTGAGTTGATAAATGAAGTAAAGGAACTAGAGTAGAATATAGAGATCCCATAATGATCCCTCCATAAATGATCTACCATCATCCTATACTCACAATAACCATCTGAGAAATTGTTGTTAATCGTATTTCTGATGTTAGAGAAAGAAACAGCTCAGAGAGGGTTAGTAATGTTCCCACAGGCCTCCCAGCAAACAGAACCCACGTTCTAAACCAAGGGTTATGACTTCAGGTCAAGGGCTCTTTCTGTTACATCACGGCTGCCTCTACTTTTCTACAGTTGGTCCCATAATGATCAGTGAACTTTAGTTCATTTCTTCCTGCAGCCCAGCTTTGGACTGTGTACCCTGGGGACTGCAAACAGTCATGGCCCAGTGCCCTTTGTGTGCCCCCTTGTTCGGTTCCCAAGCAGGGGTCAAGGAAAGGAATGTGCCATGAGGCAGGTGCCACAGCTGTTAGGACAGAGATACAGAACTGATTCCAGGACAGGCAGCGACTTGCCTGAGGGCACAGATGGCTGGTGGCAGCCCTGTGATGGGACACCCACCAACTTAGCTCCAGAGTCTGGCCACCTACAAACACAAGATCCAGAGTCTGCTTCAGAGGAGTGAGGATCCCATCTCGGAGGAGATGGGAAAGCAGACAGAGCCCAGCAGCAGGAGGCCCCAGGGGCTCAAGTGCTACAGCGGGGCCATTCAGGAAGAAGGCAATCCCAGAAATAGAGGGTGTAAGACTGAGATTTGAGAGGAGAGAGGAGACGTGAGATCACCCTGAGGTCTGTATTCTCCAGAAGGAAGGGGGACAAATATACAAAAGAGCACATTGAATTTCTGGACAGACTTCCAGCCTTCTGACCCCAGCTCAGACCTCTGAGACGTCTGGGCCCTGAGCCCTCGGCTGCATGTCAGCTGAGCCATGCGAGCACGCCTGGGACACCATAAGTGCCCTGCAGGTGTCAGCCCAAGGCCAAAGGAGGCCGGAGGTGAGGGTGCTGAAGAAGCAGTCTGTGGGCTAGACTGGGGAGGTCTAGCTAGGAAGGTCCGCTCACCCAATACAGAAGAGATCCCGAACACCCAAAAAGGAAGGAAGATGAGACAACGGGGAAAGAGCTCGCAGTGAGTTAGCGAAGAAGAGAGTAAGAAAGAATAAAGACACCATTTCGGAAGAGAAGAGACTAGTTTGAAGTTTTCCACCCCGATCCGTGTAACCCACTAGGTGAACGGTTCTCTTATTTCTGCTGGACAACAAACAAAAAGGAACCCGAGAAACTGATGGCCAGTGGGATCATTCCCCCACAAATTCCTAGAGCAGGCAGATCCAGGCCCGATCTGTGGGGGGAGAGATGGGATGCAGGCTGGAAGCCCCTGCCAGGGAGACGTGCTGTTTCGCCAGCCGCGCCTCCATCCATCCTTCGCTGGGAGCGGCGTGGGCTCTGATACCCACACGCAGACGCAGTGGCTCACACCTGATGGAGCGAGCGGTCCTTCCCCACTTCCTGTGGCCCTGGAGAGCTGTCAGTCCGCGCTGGGCTCACCCAGGTCTGGCCAATCACAATACTCTCTTCTCTTCCCACCCAACATCCCTCCCCCCGCCCCGCCCGCCAGTCACTCGGTCTCCCAAGGGGGTCCAGGCTGGACCCAGAAAAGCCGCGAGCGCTCCTGGTCTGAACCGCTAGCAGGCAGCTCCCCCTAGTGGACAAAGTCATGTGCGGCCGAAAAGGGGGAGAGATGGGAAAAGGAGAGGAGGATTAGGATGGGGAGGAGGGAGGGTAGAAGGAGGAATACGAGGAGGGGATTGGAGGAGAGAAAAAGAACAGAGAAAGAGAGACAGAGAATACTGAATAGTAGAGAGGAGAATCTTGCTCCAGCACCCACTCTGTTTCCCACCTAAGGGAGTCAAGAATTCTGGCCTCTCTTTAAAACTTACCCCCAGAGGGGTGCCTGGGTGGCTCAGTTCGTGAAGCGTCTGCCTTTGGCCCAGGGCAGGATCCCAAGGTCCTGGGATCGAGTCCCTCATTGGGCTCCCTGTCAGTGGGGAGTCTGCTTCTCCCTCTTTCTCTGCCTCTTCCCTGGCTTGTGTGTCCTCTTGCTCTTGCTCACTGTCTCTCTCAAATAAATAAAAATCTTTAAAAATAAAATGAAATTGACTCCCAGAAACTTCCAGCAGAACCAGTCTTGATTAAAAGCCTTCCTGGAAGAGACTTTGGTACCCAGCCGCTCATAATCTCTGCCATTTCCTGCAGTCAGGTGTTAAGGTGGAGAACTTTCTACTTGAGGAACACATGGAATTGGGAAAGGGAAGTCCTGCTCCTTCTTCTTGGTGAGGGTGTGGGGGAGCGAGGGAATTTAGGGGTGAATGGCTCAGAGTTTTGTCACCAGCCCGGGGCATCCTCCCTTCCTTCACCTTCATCCAGTGCTGCCCTGAGTCTCTGACCTACTACTGCCTACACCTGACAGGCTAATGGTTGGTGTCTTTATGCCTGACCCTCCAAGCCATGCCGCCCAGAGGGCCCCAGCAAGAGACCATACCCACCTTTCCCTGACCTTGACCCCTGGGCTCGCAGGGTGATGTTGGCCTGGACTGGGGGCTGCTCATCCTGGACCACCCAGCAGGCAAACTCGCTCCCCTCCAGCATGGCCTCTGCCTGCCAGGTATGCTCCAAAGAATAGGTCCCATCTGGGTTTCTTGTGACCTTGGGGGACTCCACCGTCTGCACCTTGTGTCTGTTCTCCATCCAGGTGAGACGCAGGTGGGAGGGGTAGAAGTGGCTCACGTGGCAGGTGAGATTCACTCTCTGATGCACGTGGATGTGTATCCCCGAGGTCTTGGTGGTGATCTTCAGGGTGGGGACAACTAGAACAACGAGAAGTATCTGTTGAAGTTACTCCTGCCTGCCCAGCCTGTTCCTACTCCCAGGGTCCTGCCACGAGACCTCTCACATTCTCGTTGGTTATGTTTTTTGTTTGTTTTTGTTTTTTAGAAATAATGTTTTCTGTGTCCTCAATGTAAGGCAAATAAAGTGAAATGTTAATGTTCATTAAATATGGGTAGGGGTAACTAGGGGTCTGGTATATTAGTCTTTGCATGTTTGAAATATTTCATCTCATGAAATATAATGTTAAGAACGACTAAAATAGGATGCTCACACAGACAGGGATTTCATTTTATTGCTATATCCACAGCCCCTAGAACAGTGCCTGGCACACAGTAGCTATTCATTACTGGCTGAATGAATAAGACATTTTTCTAATTTAAAAATAATAACAATAATATTAATAGAGCAAAGATGTTTGGAAAATGGAAGACTGCAGCCAGGTCATAAGGTAATAGAAGATTGTAAGGATGATAAGTGGAAGGTTGGGGCCAAACATTTGTAAACAACTTACTGGGGGCCAGGTACTGTTCTGGTTGCTTAAAACATTTAAT
This sequence comes from Enhydra lutris kenyoni, assembly GCF_002288905.1. Lineage (NCBI taxonomy): Eukaryota > Metazoa > Chordata > Mammalia > Carnivora > Mustelidae > Enhydra > Enhydra lutris. The sequence continues at coordinate 28,156,569 of NW_019154090.1, forward strand.
ACTCACCTGAAACCTACAAGGTGGTTTTATTTCTATTTGCATTCAAAGAGGGGGTCTGAGGCACAGAGAGGTTAAGTAACTCACCCAAGGTCACCCATGTAGAGTGGTGTGGCCAGGATTCAGCCCCCATGTTCAGCCTGTAAAACCTATGCCTTTCCTGGCCACACTGTGTGGTCAGCTATGGCAATGAGGAATTCTGGGCTCCCTGTTGTGAACTGGGGCTCTGGGCAGAAGACTCTAGAAGCCAGTATTGTTGGGAAAATGACATCCCCCCAACACACACACACACATACACACACCTACTGCCCACCCACCTTGGAGCACTTGGGACAGGTTCATGGTCTTCCGCAGGGGCACTTCAAGCTCTCTGTGGGTGACCTCACAGGTGATCCCCAGTAAGATATCTTGGCGGGCCAGTGTCACCCACACCTTGCTGGTGACGGAATAGTTGCCTTTGTCGTTAGTCACTAGGTGCTGAGCTGAGGCTGGGTGCTCGTCTCTGCCCTTCATCCAGGTGACATTGAAGTCCCAGGAGCTGAAGGGGCCAGCAGTACAGTTGAAAGGCACCGAATTTCCAGGGGTTGTCCTCTGAGATGGGCCCGTCAGAGAGATGAAGGGCTTTCCAGCTGTGAAAGAGAGTTTGTGACCACACAGGACAGGACACGTCCCACACTCAACAGCCTGTAAAGGCTGCCCGTGGCACATCAGGTCTTGTGGGCTGACTATGTGCTGTGTCTGGTTCCAGGCTTGGGAATGTAAAACAGATGATAAGTAAACAAGCAAATTTATCATTAAAACTGGGGCTCAACTTCAGGGACACCAGAAGTGCAGAGGTAAAGAAAAAAAAATGTCAGAAGGCTTAGTCTAGAAGAGAATGGAGAAGGCTTCCTGGAGGAAATGACATTTTGAGCTGAACCTGAGGGACGAAGAGGAGCCAGCCATGAGAAGGGGCAAGGGAAGAACATTCTAGAAAGTGGGACAAGCAGGTAAGGATACATTGGGAGTAAGGGCTTGGGCTTGAGAGGCTGAGAGACCTATAGGACTCCAGCCTCATGGACAAAGAGGTCCACTGGGAAGAGCCTGTGGTACAGGGTGATGCCCCTGACTCTGTTCTGAGCGTGACGGGAGGCCACTGGAGATTGTGAACACAAGGGCAGGTGGCCTCGTAGACGTGGTTTAGAAGGAAATTGGTTCCCGTGTTGGGGATGGAAAGGAGGGTGGCAGGATGGGAGCTGGGACACCAGCGAGGAGGCGGTGTAGGCTTGCCTGGCCCAGGATGGAGAGACCCATGTGGCAGATATGCCTAGCAGCACTTGGTGACAGGTTGAAGAGATGTGGGGGATACAATGGGTCATAGGGAAATGTCTCCCAGGCTTTTCTCTTGGACATCTACATGGATGGTCCTGTTTTGGGGGAGAAGTGTGGTAAAGACTCAAGATTTCCCTCTTGGACATCAGTGTGAAGTCGAGAGCTACTGTGGATAGGGACGTTTGGGTCTCCTAATCAGATCTTCTGATTGGGCGTCCATCTACCCTCTGCTTGCTCACCTCTGGGGATGGGGAGTTCTCTCCTCCTGAGGCAATTTTGCCCACCGTCTTCTAGCCTAGCCTCTGTGTCCTAGAGTCGTCCAAGGACAACTGCAGGGGTAGATGCCCCTCCCCTCAAATTGTTCTGAACACCCAAGAAACTGATTAGAAGTTTTAGAGAACGAAGCTGCATGTCTACAAAGCAGAAAAGTGACCCTTGGAAGATGGAATTCACTGCACAAGAGATGGAGACAGAGAAGTTTAGTGACTTATACAAGGTCACCCAGCCTGTCGGGGGCTCAGGAAGGATGTGAAGCAGGTCTGTCCACCTGAGAGTCCTATACTCTTCCCACGTTGCCCACGGTGCCTTCACTCGAGGTCCTTTCCCTCTGTCTCTCTGGCCCTCACGCCCTCTCGGACCTAGAGCAGCCAGCCACTCAGACCAGAGCTAACATCAGGGAGACTGGGTGGGAGGTGGGCTCCTTCCCACTCCCTGCCCTTCCCCAGTCTCTCGCCCTCGAGTCCTCCTGACCCCCATCACCTTCGTTTCACACAAGGTCCGCAGTGAGAAAGGGACACAAACTAGCACCCTGGCAGGTGGGCAGAGGGCTCAGCGAGGTACTCTGGGACCCAGACCTCTGCAACACAAGGCAGCTGGGTTTAGTAACCCCCAAGGGCCTCTGTACTAGCTCTGAGCAGCACCCAGGACTTACCTGTGAGTCCCAGCAGAAGGGTAGGGAGGAGGGAGCCCAGGGTCTGGCCACGTGTAGCAGCCATGGTGAGGAGGCTCAGTGTCCCTGATCCACACTGGGCACCCACCCTGGAGGAGGCTCCGCTGGAACCCAGGAGCCACAGCTGGGTTTCCCAGCAGCCCATGTGCTTCCTGGATACATGCCCACTTGGGGCCTGGAGCAGTGGTTTGAGCCACAGGGAGAGAAGTGGTCCCTGTGGCCCAGGCTTCTTTCCAAACCCCAAACCCTCAGGCCTGGGGTCTGTGGCTGGGGAGGTGTCTGCTGCCTGTAGCCTGGGTGTCGACTATCCCTTAGGCCCCAGGACAGGGGAGTGGGAAAGGGCTGGGCTCCACCTGAGCTTGGAGCCACAGAGCTCCTGCAATGGGCTGAGTCTCCTCCGTGCTGAACAAATGTGAGAGACAGCCTGCTCTGGCCCAGGCCATGGTGGCTTCAGGGCCTGCAGAACAGGCTGGATGCCGCCCAGGAAGGGCTGGTGAAGCGAGCTGGGACATACATGAGCAGATAAAACCAAGAAGGGGCACCGACGTGGATATCCAGCCCCACCCGCCACTTCACTAGGCTGACACGGTGTGGCTCGGGCTCTCTTGGTGCCCAGAATTGCCTAGGAAGCTCCAGGCTGGGGCATGCCCAGTGTTAAATACAGCTGCCAACACCCAGGCCTCTCCCCTGGGTCGCTCCCAATCACCTTTCGCTACTAGATTTGGCTTCCCTATAGCTAGTCCTCATGTGTATGCTTATTCTTTCTTGATCCCTTTCCCCCAAAAGGAATGATTGGCTGTGAGGATTGCTGTCTTTGGTTCATTGCTGTGACCCGCACCTCGCACTGTGCTGAGCACATAGTAGGTCCTCAATAATAATGAGTGGGACCAGGTAGGTTCTCAGGGCTAATAAAAAGCAACCAAGTCTGTCTGGGCCCCCAGCCATCCCTCCTCCCCCATGTTTTCTGTTCACCCACCCAAGCTGAAGACCAACCTGTTAGCCTGAGGGGGACTGCTTTGGAATCTCTTCCCTTGTCACCTCAGCCAAGCAGGCCCCCGCAAATACCTCTTAGGGATAGGGGTGCCTGTGGGAAGAGGAAGTTGGCTCTTCCCCTTCAGGTTTCTCTTGAGGCAGACAGTGGATTTGCCGTACTAGCAGGAGAAAAAGGAACTGAAGAGAGAGAAGGTGGTGGAGGTGTGGTCTGGACTTCCCCTGCATGGTGTGGCTGGGGGCCAGGTCCTCAGAGAGCCCCCAGGAAGGTTGATGGGTAAGCTTAGAGCAACCTGTCAGCAGCCCCCTCAAGAAGGCTCCAGAAGCAAGAGGTTGCGGCACGGACTCTGGGGGCAGAGCCACAGAGCTGGATCAGACCGTGAGCAGGAGAGCTATGCCGTGGGCACCCCTGCACTACACACATGCATGCCCCCAGGCATGCCCACACACAGGTGCACGCCTACTGGGCCCTTGGAAGGACTCACCTGGGACCCGACTCAGGGACGGGAGGAGAAACCACTCCCAGATGCCGATCCCACAGCAGAGACACAGGGGCAGCGCTGGCCAAGGCGAGGGGAGGAGCAATGTTGGCTGATGCTGGATGTGATGGTGGCATCTGGAAACAGCTCTGGTGGGTCTGGGCTTTAAACAGGGCCTGACACAGAAGAGCTTTTTCATAAAAGTTTGATAAAGTGATTCATCTGTGGTCATCCATTTGTTTAACTATTCTAGAGCATCTTCTGGGAAGGGTCCAGAAGCATGGGCTCTGCCTAAGAGACAAAGAGGCAGGTAGAAGGAATGTGACAGAGGCAGGCTGGAAGCTGGGCTCAGAGAAAAATAAAACCAGTGCAGGCCAGGCCCCCTGCCCTGCCAGGTTCGAAGCCATTGCACCAGTCACAGGACCTTGGTCAAACCGAAGCCTCGATTTCCTAATATGTAGCAAGACACTAGTGATATCAACCTGGGATTGAGTTGTGTGCATGGAATGTCTAAAGTCCCAAGCACAAAATAAAAGCTAAATAAATGTGAGTTTCCATCCCGAGAAACGGGAGCCCGTCTCTGTACCTCTCAGATTTCTTCCACCTGTTATCTCCTTGTACTCACCTTTCCGCTCTTTGCTCAGCTATCTCCATAGAAATACAGTGGGAACCACAGGGAGCTTTAGATGTCCAGTATCCATGCGGGAAAAGTAAAAAGAAAGATGAAATTAATTTTAACTAACATATTTTAACCCAACATCTGAAATCATATCATTTCAATAAATAAATGCTATGAAAAGACTGATGTCCTACATCATTCTTTCCTTTGCTCTTTGAAAGTTTCAACAAAGTGTAGTCTTACCAAAACAATAAAGTAGCATTTAATAAGATATACATATTTTTACACTGCTTCAGTTTTTAAATTTAAGTTTTAATTAATTAAATTTAAATGCAATTAAAAACTCTGTTCCTCCACCAATATTTTTTCACAAAAATAGAACAAATACAAAAATTTGCAGGGAACAGCAAAAGACCCCAGATAGCCGAGGCAATCTTGAAAAGGAAGAACAAAGCTGGAGGCATCACAATCCCAGATTTCAAAATATACTACGAAGTTCTTGTAATCAAAACAGTATGGTACTGGCACAGAAGCAGACACATCAATCAATAGAACAGAATAGAGAGTCCAGAAATAAACCCATACCTTTATAGTCAATTAATCTACAACAAAGAAGGCAAGAACATACACTGGGAAAAAGTCAGTCTTTCCAATAAATGATGCCGGGAAAACTGAACAGTGCTAAAGAATGAAACAGAACTCCTTTCTCATGCCATGCACCAAAAAAACCTCGGAATGGATTAAAGACCTAAATGTGAGACCTGAAATCACAAAACTCCTTAAAGAAAAGATGGGCAGTAATGTCTCGGACATCCTCCTTAGTAACATTTTACTAGACACGTCTCCTGAGGCAAGGGAAACAGAGGCAAAAATAAACTCTTGGTGTTACATCAAAGTAAAAGGTTTTTACACAAAAAAAGAACCACTAACAAAATGACAAGGCAACCTCCTGAATGGGAGAAGGTATTTGCAAGTGATATATCCAATAAGGGGTTAATATGCAAAATACATGAATTACTTCTACAACTCAACACCAAAACACTCCCCAACAATGTGATTTAAAAACGGGCAGAGGACCTGAATAAGCATTTTTCCAAAGAAGACATGCAGACGGCCAACAGACACACTGAAAAGATGCTCAACATCACTCATCACCAGGGAGATGCCAATCAAAACCACAATGAGATATCACCTGTCAGAATGGCTAAAATCAAAAAGATAAGAAACAGTAAGTGTTGGTGAGGGTGGGGAGGAAAAGGAACCCTTGTGCTCTGTTGGCAGGAATGCGAACTGGTGCAGCCCCTGCGGAAAACAGTATGGAGCTTCCCCAGAAAGTGAAAAATAGAACTACCTCAAGATCTAGTCATTCCATTCCTGGGCATTTAGCCAAAGAAAATAAAAACACTAATTTGAAAAGATATATGCACCCCTATATTATTGCATTATTTATAATAGCCAAGATATGGAAAGTGGAAAATATGGAAGATATGGAAGATATGGAAACCTAAGTATCCATCCACAAATGAATAAAGAAGATGTAATATATGTACACAGAGGAATATTACTCAGCCGTAAAAGAGAACAAGATCCAGCCATTTGTGAGAATATGGATGGAGCTCGAGAGTATAATGCTAAGGAAATGAGTCTGAAAGAGAAAGACAAATACCATATGATCTCACTTACATGTGGAATTTAAGAAAAAAGACAAATGAACATACTGAGAAGAAAAAAAGAAACAAACGAACAAAACCCCTTACTCTTGAATACAGAAAATAAACTGGTGGTTACCAGAGTGGAGGTGGGTGAGGGGATGAGTGAGACAGGAGATGGGGGCTAAGAGTACCTCATCATGATGAGCCCTGAGTAATGTATAGAATCGCTGAATCACTAGATCATATACCCAAGTAATATAATACTGTATGTTTACTTTTATTTTAAAATATATGTATGTTTGGATATTATGTTTGTATTAATGTATTAATATAATTAATACTGCATTAACATTATATGATAATATAATTAATATAATATAATATAATTAATATTAATATAATGCATAGTGTACATATATATATATTTTTTTAATTCATTTCCTTTATGGTACTGGCCACATTTCAAGTGTTTAGTAGCCACCTGTAGCTAGTGGTCTCCATTTTAAATAGTACTGTCCTGGGTTGAACATTCCTTCTTCAGGAAAGCCATCCCTACCCTAACACACACACACCCCCACCTTCCCTGTAGATTTGGTACCTCTCTGGCATAGCATTTATCACAGCTGTAATTTTTTTTAAAGATTTTATTTATTTATTTATTTATTTATTTATTTATTTATTTTACAGACAGACATCACAAGTAGGCAGAGAGGCAGGCAGAGAGAAAGGAGGAAGCAGCCTTCCTGCTGAACAGAGAGCCCATGCAGGGCTCAATCCCAGGACCCTGGGATCATGACCTGAGCCAAAGACAAAGGCTTTAACCCACTGAGCTACCCAGGCACCACTGTAATTTATTTTTCAATTTTCAATTAGTTGCATGATTTCCTTCCTTAGACTGTAAGCTCTATAAGGCGACTGCCATGTTTTAGTTTCCCCTGTGAATAAGTGCCAGGGGGAATAGTAGGTGCTCAATGAACATTTGTTGGTTGGATGGATGGAGGTTTAGATAAACAAACAAACAAGAGAGGATGTGTGCTCTGGGGGTAAGGGGAAGGAGGAGGTTCTACTAATGAGAAAGCATAGGAGGCTTCCTGGAGGAAGTGACTTTGTCTTCAAGGGCCCTTTTTGGCCCTTAATCTTCAATCATACCATCTGCAAGAAAGGAAGGACTGGCCACATCAGGCTGGGGCTGTAGGGGGTGCATAGTCATGGGCAATCTGCCTTGTGAAGCTGGAAGACTTGAAAATGGGCGTTTGGAATGGTCTCGGGGGTGGTCTGAAGAGTGCCAAGATAACCACAGGTCTCGCCTAGGCTGGGCCTCATGCCCACTGAGTGAAGCTGGGTTTTCTGAGTGGAGCCACGCCAGTCTTCTTCCTGATTCCAGTGGCAGCAGGAAGTGAATCTCAAATAGTTTGCAAGCACAGCGTCATATAGATGGAGGGTCCCAAGAGAATTCATCATGGGTGTGGACCCCAGCCCTGGTGCAATGCACTGAGGAGCCCAAGAGACAGAGGGGCAACGATGGTCCTTAAAATCCAGCCCCTTCCAGCAAGGACTTATTACTATTCCTCCCACCTCATCTTCTTAGACTCGGCTTAGACAAGCCACTCCTGTCACCCTACTGCTCCACCAACAACGTGTGTCTCCCCAAGATGGTGACCCAACTCCCTGAAGGCAGGAACCGTTGTCCACTTGCTCCATGTCTGAGTCCTCAGTGCCTAGCACAGCGCCCGACACAGAGTAGCCTCCCAACACGTTTGCAAAGTGACTTCATTTCATTATGAGTTTGCTCCTTCCTACAGCAGCCCTCTACAGAGCGCCAGTTATGTGCCAGGCCCCAGCAAGTCACCGAGGAAGTGAGCAGTGTGCAGGGCAGTCTCCACCCTCCGGGAAGCCATGTTCTGGAGGGGAGCCTGCATATAAAGGAACACATATGCCCCGTGACTTCAGAGAGGGTTAACTGGGAAGACCTGGAAGGGATGGAGGCACGTGAGCTGAGACCTGAATGAAGGGAAGCCATGGTGCCATCCTGGGTGCTGCAGAGGATGGGTGCTGAGGCAGGATGGGTGTGAACGGGGTGCAGCTGGATGACAGCATGGTCACTGCGTGGGAGCAGGGGGAGGGGAGCAGACAGTCGTGGGAGAAACCACAGGGCCTCATCTTGTGGGCTGTAGTAAGGAGGTTGGATTGCAATCTGTGCACAACACATCAAAAGGCTGAGGGCAGAGGTGCGAAGAGATCTAATTTGTAAATTAAAAACTCACACACAGGTGGCTGGGAGCTGGGTGGGAAGAGGGGCCAGGAGGGGCTCAGCAGCGATGGCTTAGGGGGTGGGAGGAGGGAAGGAAAAGCAAGAGGCCACCGCAGCTGTGGAGCCTGGAGCTTGGGGGAGAGACAGGGATGGTGGGGAGGGGGAGCTAGGCATTTGCAAAGTGTGTGCATGGGGAGGGTTTCCATGCTGCATGGGGTAAGGGCAATTGGGAAACAATGGAGAGGAGAGAGAGGGGGAGGGTCCCAGCGCTGGGGCTGTGATCTGGCTCTGCCACCAATTTGCAGGGTGACCTTGGGCCATCTCTCTGGGCCTCAGATTTCACAATTGGACATGGAGGGGTTTGGGTCAGGTGACCACTAAGGACTCTCTTGCCTGACTATTCACAAGCCGGGTTCATTTCCTGCAGTCTGGGGTCCCTCCCAGCCCCAGCCCCCTTCACACAATGTCTGCTGAGCCTTCTTCCCCAGCAAAGGTCAGGGTCAGCATCAAGGTCGTGAGACCCCTGCAGCTGTGGAGGGACCAAAGCGGGACAGACTCACACTTGATGTCGTGCTCCGCTACCACTGTCTGGAAACATTTAATGATTTTTGAACAAGGGGCCCTGCCTTTTCAGTTCGCACCTGGCCCTGTTAATTACGTGGTTTGTGTTCCCGCGTGTCCTTGACCTCCTCAGTGAGCGAAGGGGAACTGCCACAGACATGGAAGCATCCCGCAGCAGGGAGGGGAGGAGCCCTTCAGGCCGCTGCACACCAGGACTGAGGACCCCGGCTGGGCCCCTCTGTGGCGTCTGGGTCCTGGCCATCACGGGCACCTCCCCACACCTCCCAGACACTCTGATATCCCCCACGGTCCCAACGACTTCCCCGTTCAAGGACGGAAGACTTTGACCACTTGGATGGATTGACTCCAGTGACCCCACTCCCACAAAGCAAAAGAAAATAAAAGCAAATAACAGGAGATGACAGGTGAAGATCAAGGCCCAAAGAGTGGCTTTGATGATGGACTTACGGGCTCCATGCACTTGGGGAGGGGGGCACATGTGTGGGAACGGGAGGAAGAAAGCGAAGCCGGGGGAGATGAAGTGACTCGTTTGATAGAGACCTGTAGCCGCACGGGAGCCCACGGGGAAGTTCCAGGAAGGTGCCTTTCAGAGAAAGAAGGGCTTTCTAACAATGACTGCTCTCCAATAGTGAAACCTCTTACCTTCTGAGAGGGAACTTCCCCTTACAAGGGGCGTGCAAGTCACTCATGTCATGGGAGAGGACTCGTGTCACGGATGCCAAAGAAAGGGACTAGGGAAGTGTGGGGGTTTTTTCCAAACCATTGGCCACAATGCAATCCTAGGGGTATGAAATCTGTTGAATGGACCTAAAGCAGCATTATTTTTTTTTTTTTTAAGAATGGAAAAGATAGGAGACGAGACAAGAGAAGACAAGAGGAAATGCCATGGGTTTATCTCACGTAGTAAGGAAAAAAGCTGTATCTTGAAACTTTCTGTGCGTGTGTGTGTGTGTGTGTGTGTGTGTGTGTGTGTGTGTTTGCACTGGACAGCGACATAAAGGGCATTACTCACCACGGGTGCTAGTCAGAAAGACTGAAGGCCTCAGGAAGTTCTTCTTCAAGAACCTTCCAATTTGCAGTCATCGGAAGCAAGGTTTTTAGATTTTATGTGTGAAATTATGAGACTGGAATTCTAAGATTCATTTCTTTCTTTTTCATTCATTTATTTCACATTTATTTAATAGCTCTTGCAAGCCATGCTGTGCGCTAGGGGTACGGAGATAGATCAGAATCAGTCCCTGCCCTCAGGTCAAGTGATGGAGACAGATATTAAGCAGATCGTTATATACAGTGTAGCAAGTGCTTCAGTAAGCACTTGGCCAAGATGTGTGCGTAGTTTACCCAAACCTGTGAGGGAGGTGCTTTTCTCAGCACCAATCTGCAGGTGAGAAAAAAAAAATCAAGACTCAAATGGTCACACAAAGGAGTAATCAAGGACACCCAGCAAAGCCCTGATTTGCACAAGTCCACCTGAGGGTACAGGTGGGAAGTATGGAGGGTCAAGGAAAAAGGGTCTGTATTGAGCCGCTGGGGTTGGTTAGGGAGAGTCAGGGAAAATATCACCGCAGAAAGGGACCCTTGAACGGTCATGAAGGAAGAGTCGGAGTCTGATGGGATGGCCAGGCAAGGTGGCAGAGGCATGCCTTTCTTCAAGAGACAGCCAGGAGCCATGCTGAGAATAGGGAAGGGTGGGATTTTAGAGCAGGCAGACCTGGTTTGCACTTTAGTTCCAGCTTTTACTAGCTGTGTGACCCTGCACAAGTCGCCTACCCTCTCTGGGCCTCCATTTTCTCATGGGAGGTTAGCATTAGATTAGAGACCCCATATGTAATGTATCTAGCATTAGCACAATAGTGGGAACTTCATGCTGATTACAACCCATTGCTGAGGTTTCCCCGAGTTCAAATCCCATCTTTGGAAGTTACCATCTACCCGGGTGACCTAGGGCTAGTTACTCACCTCTCTGTGCCTCATCTTTAAAACCACATAACGTATGAAAATAAATCAATGCATGTGAAGTGCTTAGAAGAGCATCAGGCACAAATCAGGTGCATGATAGAGCTCACCCACAGTTAATATTTCCATGTGCTACACGCTGTGTTAAGAGCTTTATAATTTTATTCATTAATTAGATTAACAAATGACTGTTGAGGGGGTCGCCACGTTGCAGGCAATGTTCAAGGTGCATCAGAGAGTCTCATTAATTCAGCACATGGCTGGAACCCTGAGTGTGATACTGAGGTCATCTTCTGGGGGAAGAAGCAGTGGGGACAGGATTGGGTGGGAGGTGAGATGGGTGGTGAGAAATGAGGCTGGACAAAGGGGATGGGTCAGATAATGAAAAACATTTTATGTCACATCACCCCATAAGCAGGGGAGAGCCCTGGGTGATTTTCAATCTGGGGGATTTTTATTCTTAGAATTTATGATTCCCCTGGTGCAAAACTCTAAGTCTAGATGCCGAAGTCTTTATGATCCCAAGATTAGAGTCCTATGATTTTGTGACCCTTAATACTTCTTGCTTGCAATGGTAGATTGATATAAAAAAATGGCCATAATAGGAACTTCTGGTTTCAACTCTGACACATAAAGAGCTTAAAAGCCATTACTTCTGTCATAACAATAAGAAAAAGTTGGGTGAGCTGAACAACAATGACTTTTCTTGAAAGAGAACTGAGGCTGCAGGGCAAATGGCCACCCCAGAGTCTGAGAAGTCGGGTGCATCCAAAAAGATATGTCACCCAAAACTGGCTTAGCTGTAGCAATGCCAAGAATTGATGGGAACACCTAGGCAGTAATTCTGATGAATTGCTGAAGGCAATTCAGACACCAGCCTAAGATACAGAAGCCCCAAGGAGCCCTGGTCATAGGCAGTGGGGAAGACCTCTTACTTTTGCAGTTTTCCTCTGGGAAAGAGAGCTCTCCAAGAGCGGCCATGGTGAGGCCCTCCTGGAACCTTTCCCCCTCAATTCCAGTGGACAGGACTTTGCCAGAGCGCAGGTCAGAGAATTTAGCCCAGCTAAGGCCAAAGAAACACTGCACAACTCCAGACTTCGTCAGACTTCCTGTTTCAACGGCCAGGGGTGTGGGGGGGGGGGTTCCAGGGTTGGAGAGGGGGGTGGAAAACACACACACACACACACACACACACACACACACACACACACACGTCGTAGACCACACAGTAAATAAGCTGGGCTGTTGTAGCCAGAGAAGCCAGAAGCAGGGGGAGGGGAGCTCTACCTCAGAAGGAGGAACAGAAACACTTCCAAAAGGCCACACCCCTGAGATAAGAGGAACTCTACTAAAAGCCTGAAACTTCATTAGAAGGTTCGGAATGTACACCCTCCACTCAGCTCTACCGGCACATCAGTAAACCTCCCATATAATAACAGTGGATTACAGCTGAAATGGCTGTAAACCATGTACTTTTCTGAGGAACAGTACAAAGGGAAACTCCAGAGCCAAAAAGGAAAGAGAGAACAAGGACACAAAGGAACTTGAACATCCCCCACCCCCCACGCCACACCCCCCCTTCCCATGCCTAGAGCTACAAGCATCAAGAGCAGCTCAATGCCTAGAAAGATTAACAACAATCCTCACACCAAAGGTCTATCCCTTAGTATTTGCTATCCTACACAACATGTCCAGCTTTCAACGAAAATTTACGAAAATTTACGGAGTGTGCTTGTATTCGCTTCCCCGAGGCTGCTGTGATGAATAACCACAAGCTCAGTGGCTTAAAACAACAGAAATGGATTTCCTTACTGTTCTGGAAGTCAGAAATCCATAATCCCTATCACTGGGCTGAGATTAAAATGTCAGCAGGGCCGCCTCCCCTTGAAAGGACCCTAGGGGAGATTCTCTTCTTTGCATCTTCCAGCTTGTGGCAGCAGCTGCCATTTCTTGACTTGTGATGGAGTCACTCTGTTCTCCCCCTGGTCCCCTCACCTTCTCCTCTTCTGTGGGATTCCTGGATGGATGTGACTGCATGCATCCTGGGTAATCTTCTCATCTCAAAGGCAAGAAAAGAAAAAAAAAAAAAAATCACAGACTGCAGAGACAAAACAGACATGAGAAGCAGACTCAGATATGACACTGATGTTGGAATGATCAGACAGGGAATTTTAAAATAACTACAACTATAATGTGAAAGATTGTAAAGGATTCTATATGTTAGGCCACAAAAAAAAAAGTCTTAATAAATTTTAGAGTATTGAAATTACATGAAGAAAAGATGGCCTTTTAGCAACCCGTGCTGGAATAGTTAGATGTCCATGTGAGTAAAAGAAAAAGATCCTTGGTGTAGGCCTTGTACTTTTACTTATGAAAAATAACTAAAGAGAACTCAAATTGATCATAGACCTAAAGGTAAAGCACAAAACAATGAAAGTCTAGAAGAAAACAGGAGAAAATCTGCTTGACTTTGGGTTTGTAGTGAGTTTTTAGATACAATACCAAAAATGTAGTCCACGGGAGAGAAAAAAGTGGTAAGTTGGACTTTGTCAAGCTTTTGTTCTGTAAAATGCACTATTAATAGGATGAAAAGACAGGCCAAAGGATGGGAGTAAATATTTACAAATCACATCTCCGAGGAAAGATCATATCCAGAATATGCAGAGAACTTCTAAAACTCACCAAGAAGAAAACAAACAATGCATTCTTAAAATGGGCAAAAGAGGGGTGCCTGGGTGGCTCAGTGGGTTAAGCCTCCACCTTCAGCTCAGGTCATGATCTTAGGGTCCTGGGATCGAGTCCCACATCAGGCTCTCTGCTCAGCAGGGAGCCTGCTTCCCCCCCTCTCTCTCTGCCTGCCTCTCTGCCTACTTGTAGTCTCTCTCTCTCTCTCTCTGTCAAATAAATAAATAAAATCTTTAAAAAAAATAAAATGGGCAAAAGATAGGAACAGACACCTTCCCAAAGAAGATACACAGGTGGCATCATTTATCTTCAGGAAAAACAAATGAAAATAAAAATACAAATGAAAACAACAACTACATGCCTGTTAAAATGGCCAGATTCCACTGCCACCCCCCCCACATACACACACACACAAAATTGGCAAAACCAAGTGCGGATGAAGATGCAGAGGAGAAGACACTCTTACTCACTGCTGTTGGGAATGCAAGATGTCACAGTTACTTTGGCAAACAGTTTGGCAGTTTCTTATAAAGCTAATCATAGATTTACCATATGACCCAGTAATTTACCCAACTGGTTAGAAATATTATGCTCACACAAAAGTCGCACACAAGACTTCTACTCCTGATAAAGCTGGCAACAGCAAAGACGTCCTTTACTAGGGGAATGGATAATGGTGGTACACCTATACTATAGAATGGTCTTCAGTGATCAAAAAGAACCAGCTGCTGAGCCAGACAACAGTATGGATGCATCGTAAATGAAAGAAGCTAAATGAAAGAAGCCAGTCTCAAAAGGTTACATACTATTTGATCCCATTTATATGATTAACAAAAAGGTAAAACTATAGAGATCAAAGACAGACCAGTGGCTGCCAGGGATTTGAGGAGAAAGGGATAGTGGACTGGGTGAAGCTCCGTGGATATTTCTGAGCCACGAAACCATTCTGCACAGCACTGGAGTAATGGATATATGACTCTCCGTTTGTGAAAACTCACAGAGCTTGACCGAACAAGAATCAAAGTGAATCCTAATGTAGGCAGATTTTAGAAAAGCGTTTAACTATATTACAAACATAGGGCATCATCTCACTGAATGATGGGAGCGGTAGATGTGAGGACCTGAATAACTTAAGAAATAACTGGAAATAAGACGAAAGACCAAAGAACTATCCGTAAGCACTGTACTCTAGTTGGTAAAGTTATTTGTCACAGGAATATGGGTTGACAATTCTGAAACTCCTGTGCATGTGTGCTAGAATTGAACAATGAAATAAATTAGTACACCAGATGGCAGGAGCAGGCGTCTCACCGTTGAAGTGGGGGGTTACAGATAAGCAGGGGGAGAATGACAGAATGAATGGCGTGAGTGGATTTGAGTTGGAGGCATCAGCCTGAACTCATGATTAGGTTCATATAGATACTAATGGATGGATATGGAAAGAGTTATAGTGATTTGTATACACAGGCTAGTACGTGTGTGTGTATGTATGTATACACAGTACCCACTAAGAATGGACCTCAGTTGTCACAAGCACACTCAGGACCCAGATCTTTATTTTTTTACTTGCATTTTTTTAAGATTTTATTTATTTATTTGACAGACAGAGATCACAAGTGGGCAGAGAGGCAGGCAGAGAGAGAGGAGGAAGCAGACTCCCTGCCGAGCAGAGAGCCCGATGTGAGCGTCGATCCCAGGACCCCGAGATCATGACCCTAGCTGAAGGCAGAGGCCTAACCCACTGAGCCACCTAGGCGCCCCTGGACCCAGATCTTGATTTTTTAATACAAATTTCCAAAAAAAGGAAACAGGCTCCTTGGAGAAATGGCTGATTCTACAGCTGGGGAAGAAAATAAAGTAGATGAACCTGGAGGCTTTTATGGTGCCAGAATGTAAGGAAGTGCTCAAAAATAAAAATAAAAACAAAACAAAAATGATGAGGTTATATCACAAGGGCACAGGAGTCAACACTCATCTTGATAGCCCAAACTGGAAAAATGTGAGCAACAAAATAGACAACACAGTATTAGATGATGATGCAAAGTATAATTAAATACCAGTGAGTCCACACTGATATAATAAATGATTGAATAAACAAATAACAGGAGAATTCCAAATAACTTACGTAGATTCTGCCCCCTTATGGAGGCAGAGAGTAACTTTTCATCTCTTAAATGTGGGCTGTGCACAGTGACTTCCTTTTACATAGATGGAAAGGGGGAAAAACAGTAACGTTCCAGCAAAGAAACCTGGCAACCTCTACCTTAACTAGGTGATTAAGGTTAACATCGTTAATGGTAAATGATGCTGATAGCTTGTTCTCTTGATGTCCTGCATTGAAAAGGACACTGGGCTTCTGTGGTCTTCTTCCTCGAAACCCAGAACTCCATCTAATGGTGAGAAAAACACCTGACAAACCCTAATTGAGGGACAGCCTACAAAAAATCTGACTAGCATGCCTCAAGACTGTCAAAGAATCAAATACAAGGAAAGTCTGAGAAACTGTCACAGCCCAGAGAAGCCTTGGGAGCTAAGATGATTAAGGGTAATAAGGTATTCTGGATGGGATCCTGAAACAGAAACAAGACATTGAGGAAGAACTAATGAAATCTCAATAAAGTATGGGGTTTAGTTGAGAGTTAGCCATTGGTTCTTTAGTTGGGACAAATGTACTCCAGTAATATAAGGATTACCAATGGGGGAAACTGGGTACAGGGTATAGAGGAACTCCCTGTAGGTACAGGGTATAGAGGAACTCCCTGTATCACCTTCGCAACTTTTTTTTTCTTTTTTGTAAATCTAACTCCTGTAAAATAAAAACATTATTGAAATATATTTTTTAGTGACCACAATAGTTCATGTCCCCGGCCTTATACCCTTTGCAATATAACTTTGCCTCTCCTCCCTTGGAGAGCTGGTTCCTATTTCCCCATTGAATCTGGGCTAGCTTGTGACTTGCTTGGACTGAAAGAATGTGATACCAGTGGAATGTGAGACCAGTCACGGAGTCTCAACAGGCCTTTGCAAGTTGCCTGATGATGAGACATGGCCCAGGCACCCTTCTTACCCCCAGCCAACGGCCAGCCAAACGCCAGCCACATGACTGAGCCCATGCTTCTTGACTAGCACCCCCACCGGCCCCCACAAACCTGCCCTCTGATCTAGACACAAGAGGGCAAGACAAAAGGAGCCTGGCCTCACCCCGATCGACAGGGCCACAAGTGATTTATATAAATAATAACAAAATCTTTTTGTGATACAGCAATAGCTAAGTGAGTCATTCATATCTGAGCATAATGGTGTGTGTACAAGGTTATTTGTTGTAATGATATGATTGTAAAAGATTAATAGCCTCCTAAAGTCTCTTCAGCAGGACACTATCAAATAATGATGAGATCTGTACAATGGAATATTATGCAGCTGTTCAAAAGAATGAGGCCTCTCTGAACCACGAATCACTATAGAAAAAATCCAACAATGCACTTTGTAAGTGAAGTCGGGAGATGCAGAGGAACAAGGGGAAGGGACTTTTCCTTTTCACTCTACCATCTTTTTTATCTTTTGAATCATGTAAATGTCTTATCTATTCAAAAATAAATAAAAGCAGAATGACAAAAAACCCTCCTGTGCCTTTCAATTTCGGTCTATTATTCTCAACTCCCAAGATTTCCCAGATCCACGGGGCTACAAATAGCCGTGGGGGAGTCAAGCTGTATTTTCTCCAAGCAGCCTCCAACCAACCACGTGCTAAGTGAAGCCAGTTTCCTTGTTAGCGAGCTTTGCCAGGCCCGCACAACCTCGCCTGTCCACTAGGGGGCAGCAGGAGGCTTCCTTTCCGATAAGGAACTGCAGAGAGATCAAGGTCTGCGCTGAAGAGCACAGCAGGCTGGCAGGCTCCTACAGAAAGGGCTGGGGCCTTCCCTATTAAAATAATAAGAACAACAACAACAACAACAATTATTATTATTATTATTATTATTATTAATAAAATATATGGTTTCGAGTCAGGACAAAAACATCCCAGAACGCCCTCCAGGCGCTGGATCATCCAGCGATTGACCAGTGTCCCTAGGGGAAGCCTGAACTTCTGGGGATGGGGCAGGGTGGCAGAGAGGGATGGGGTGGGGAGAGGAGGGAGGGAGATGACCGGAACCTCCTAGTCCCTCGCCTCCCCCGGGCTCTATAAAGCCACTGGGAGAACTCGAACTTCAGGCTGCTAAGACTCAGATTTGGAGGGTTTGTCATTGACCGTCTGCTGCGACCTTGAAAAAGCCCCTTTCAACCTTGAACCTGCTCCACATTTGTCAACTGGAAGCGGTGATTGTAAGAATGAATTAAGCAATTAATTTGGGCCATTGAACTAAGGACCTTCTAGACTGCTTTACCCCCATTCTACAGAAGCTGGGGCCGGTGCGGCAGAGCGGCTTGCTCCTAGCTACACAGTCCGCAAGGGGTGGGACAGGATTTGAATCCAGGTTTCCTTGGCTCCTGACGCCCTGTTCTTACCGCTGAACTCATCCAGCCTCTGAGGGCTGCCCAGAGGGAGTGCACAGGAAAGATGGCTAAGAAAGCGCGTTGGAAAGGGGCTCGAGGCCGCGTTCACGACCTAGTCGCTTCTGCGTGCCTGGCGCGCATCCCTCAGGGAAGCTGCCTTCCCCTGGAGACAGGCTGCGTGACTTTCGCGCCCCCTTGGGACCCGCGAGCAGGAGGCCCGCAGCTTGCGGGGCCCTGCGCCCCCGCGGATAGTCTAGATGAACGCGCAGCGCCGCCCTCCCCTCCCGCTGCCCGGCGCCCCCACTGCCCGGGGCCGGCTGGGGCAGGGCGCGCAGCTGCGGGGCCGCGGGCACGCTGCGCTCCGCAAACCCGGCCTTTCTGCAAGCGCCGGTAGTGTTTGCGTGCGCAGGCCTCTGTTCGAGCACTGGAGACCGAGGGGACTGAACGGGCTGCTTTTCCGCGATCGCTTCTGTCGCGTCTTGAAACACACAGGCGCCCGGAACAAAAACGTGCCGCGGCGGAAACCCGCGCTCAGAGCGGTTCCTGTGCGGGTGCGGCGGGACGAGTTCCTCCCAGGCACTCCGCCCCTGCCTCAGTTTGTTCATCTGCTCGGGGAGCTGGTGGGTAGAAGGGCTCAGCCCAGTGCCAGGTCCAAGCAGGAATGCGTTTTGGTTTTGTGTGTGTGTGTGTTGTGGGTTTCCCCCCCCACCCCCAGGCACAGCGGGAGGCAGCGGGGAGGCTGTGGTGGGGAGTTTGTGTTCCCCAGAGGAGTAAGACAATAAACAAGTACAGGAAAAAACAGACAAGATAATTTGAAACAGCAAGTGTTAATATAATAGAAGCACTGGTATACAGCTTGTGCCAAGCTCCATTCTGAATGCTGTGGGATGTGTGTTGTCCCCCCCCCCCACCCCCACAAGCTCAAGGGGAACCCGGGATGGAGTAATTATCACCCCCTTTCACAGATGGGAAAATGGAGGTTGACTCGCCCATTGGAGGGAAATGAGACGTTGAAGAATCTACTCAAAGCAGTTGAGAAATTTCCTTGAGTGTCCAGGTGATGGTGGAGACCAGATTTGGACAGCTCTCGACAGCTGGGCTCCAAGTGTGGCCTCTTAATGCTCCAGTCTGTCACTCCGGCTGTGCGATGTCAGAAAGAGAGCCGCTGAGGCTAGAGCAGACCTATTCCCAAAGGGGTGTCATGGAAGGTCTCTGCTGAGGGAGGCCTGAGTGATAGGAGGACCCAGCCATGCAAAAAGCTGGGTGTGCCAGGAGGAGAGAACAGCAAGGGCAACAGCCCTGAGGGGAAACAGTAGGCTAATATACCCCTTAAACACAAGGAAGGTCAAGGGTACTGGAAGTGATTGGAAAAACAGCAAGAACGGTAGGCGAGGAGGCCGCCGGTGGCCAGAGGCCAGGTGGAGCAGGTTTGGCAAAGAGTTGGGATTTCTTTCCTGTTATGATGGGAAGTCCTGTTGGGATGTCCGCTGAGGGTGCTGAGATGATGAACAGCTTGGACTAGATGGTCGTCCTCCCGGCTCTGCCAGGCTTCCTTGGAGAAAGAAGTTGGCCCCTTAACTCCTAAACATGCACCCTTGCCTTTGGATCTCCTGGCCTCTATGAGATTCTTGATGACATTCACCAGCCGTTGGCCTCCAACACAAATCTGGAGATGTCAGATCAGCTAAGCCCTCATTTTATAGACAGGGTGACACCGAGGCCCAGACGGA
Source organism: Enhydra lutris kenyoni (assembly GCF_002288905.1). NCBI lineage: Eukaryota > Metazoa > Chordata > Mammalia > Carnivora > Mustelidae > Enhydra > Enhydra lutris. The sequence continues at coordinate 28,176,264 of NW_019154090.1, forward strand.
AGGAATGGATCAGGTATCCTGTTGGTATGTTTCAGTTACCAGCATAGGCCTGACCAGACCCTTAGACCTAGGCAAGGGGGACCCTTGCGGTCCTCACCAGCTAAAGGGGGCCTCCCCTGCCCTTGTCCTCATAAGTTAAAGGACCTCTCTCTGGCCCACTTCCAGCTGTTTTTCCCTACACCCCCCCAGGGCCAAGGAGACACAGCCAGCCATGCCTTTGTCCCCTTTCTAGACATACTGTGGGTTCCCAGGATCCCTGAAATCCAAAGGTCCCAAGCCTGCTTCCAGGGCCTATGGAAGCCTCTTCCTGTTGTGTTCTCTGAAGGCAGAACAGTGGACTGGGGTCAGGGGGAAGCAAAGGGCAGTGTGACTCATGGGAGTGGAGGGAGCTTATAAAGGCATGGGATGTCTACACATACGCACGTGGAGTCTGCGTGGCGCAGTGTGGAGCTAGGGAGGGAAGGGGGCAGGCTGGGGGCTGGGGGCCAGCTCTCCCCATTCCCGCCATTCTGCATTTCGGGGCAGGCATCTGAGGAGTCTGAGATTTCCAAACTGAACCTGGCCTTCCAGGCTGTTATGAAGTTAAATTCATCGAGGAAAAGGATAGAGCACTTAAAAAAATATATATTAGCCTGATGTATAATGTTTAAATATTTAGATTTGGGGAGGGGCGGATGAGTGGGCCCCAGGCCCCACCAATATCAGGAGTAGGTCTGGCTTAGCACCTAGGAGATATTCAGTATTTATCAACCAGATGGATTAATCTCATTTAATTTAATCCTCACAGACTCTACAAAGGAAATAGCATCGTCTGTGTTTTATTGATGAGGAAACTAAGCTTGGAGAGATTTAGTGACTGGTCCAATTTGTCACATTAGAAAGTAGCAGAGCTGAGCCTCCAGCCCTAACGTACCTGATTCTAAAAATCCATTGCACTTGGTTCCTGACAAGTTCACCCATTATGAACACATGAAATGTATTATAGCAGCTTGAGCATGTCACTTGGTCTTTTTGGATATGTGCACTGTTTATATTACATGAAAAAGGTCTCTTCTTGATTCTTAGTCTATCCCCTAAGGTACTATAGGAGGTAACAACGCAGGCATTAATGCTCTGTTGAATAATTGTGGGGAAACTGAGGCCCGTGAGCAACAACCCAAGGTATCACCAAAGCTTAAACACATAGGGTTTACTTTTCTTGGATGACAAGAAATCCGGAGGCAGCCAGACCTCCAGAGGGTGTAATTGTTGTGGCGTCCCCAGCAAATATCTTCTACCTCATCTGTTCTGGTTATTTATTGCTACACAACAAACAAGCCCCAAACAATAATCATTTTATTATTTTCTATAATTTTGTGGGTCATAAATTTGGGCAGGGCTCAGCTCAGTGGTCCATGGGCATTGAATGGTCACTTGGTCATGTTCAGCTGATGTTTGGGTTCTTCTGGAAGATCAAGATGGTTTTACTGGGAAGACTGCAATGCTGAGCTCGGCTGGGTCCCCTATTCCTTTCATGAAGTCTCAAGGCCTCTTCAGGTGATCTTTCCAGAAGAATGGTTTGACCTTTTCCATGGCAGTTCATGGATACAAGAGGCCATAACAGAAGCTGCCAGTTTGCTTAAGGACAAGGCCTAGAATTAGCAAAGCATCATTTCCACTGTCCTCTGTCCAAGAAGTCACAGGATGGCCAGATTCAAGAGGAGAGGAAGTATACTCTGCCACATAAACTCTTCCACTTGAAGGAAGAAGGACCAAAGAATTGGTAGCCATCTTTAATTCATCACATGGTCCAAAATAGCTGCTGAGATCCAGTCGTCACATCGCAAATTCCAGCCAGCAGAGAGAAAGAGAGGAGTAAGGTATATACCCTCCCTTTTAAGGCATTTTCTACAAGCCACACAAAACATTTCTCTTCAGTAAGAACTCACCATACCTAGGCCATATCTAGGATATGGAAAGGAAGAAGGGAAGTGTAATCTTCATTCCAGGCTGCTATGTGCCCCACTGAAATTAGGGATTCTATTGACTAAGGAAGAGGGGAGAGTGGATATCGAGGAAAAACTAGGAATATGTCGCGCTGTTGGATTTTTTTCCAACAACAGCCAAACACATCCTTTTTTTTTTTTTAAGATTTACTTATTTATTTATTTGAGAGAGAAAGAGAATGCAAGAGCGGTGAGGGGTCAGAGGCAGAGGGAGAGAGAGAGAGAATCAATAAGCAGACTTCCCGCCGAGTGCAGAGCCTGACACAGGGCTTGATCCCAAGACCCCAAGATCATGAACTGAGCTGAAACTGAGTTGGCCACTTAATGGACTGAGCCACCCAGGCGCCCTGAGCCAAACACATTCTTAATGGACATGTTTCAATTCCAGTCTTGTCCCTCCTGATACATCCTCCACACTGAACCAAAACAACCTTTCCTTTTTAATTATTTTTTTAACGTTCCTAAAAGGTAAATCTTTCCATCATTCCCATGCCAACAGCAAGTTCTGAGGTTTTTTTTGGTGTGGGGATCATGGGATTTTAATGCCTAAAATAACAAATTCATTGGCCTTACCAAGCACCACATGAACAAATCTTACTCTGTCCTCACAGTAACAGGATGAGAAAGGATCATACATGAGGAAACAGGAGCCCAGAGAGGCTAAGTGGCTTGCCCCGGGCCACACAGTGAATAGATGCAAGGTGGAGATTCAAACCCTTGTCTGTCAGATTCCAGGGATGTCCTGAGGCACCCATGTATGTGAACCCTGGGACCATACACTGGTAACCACCCCGGAGCGTGTACAAGGCCCATGGTTGGAGTGGAAGTGTTAGAAGAGGTGAACACAAGCCGCGAACCTGCAGGTGCCCCCCCCCGCCAGCCCCCCCGCAATCCTTTGGTGGGAAGTCAGACGGACATATCTCAGGAATTTAAGCTGGCACCAGAAATTCATGTCATTCTATTTCCTTTATACCCTGAATGAACTCCAGGCCAGGAGTGGGAAATGGTAGAATTGGCGTCTGTCAAAAAGGAGAACTAATCCCTGCTCTGCTGACTTATCCAGGTGTGGAGGACCACGCAGGACAAGGGATAGGAGTGGCCTTTGCAGAACAGAGCTGGTGAGGCATGCAGAACCCACTTTGGCAGATTGCATTGTCTCCCTGGACAGCAGGGGGTGCTGGGATGGGCATGGGGGTCGGCAGCATGCTGCCCCTACTGGGGGACTCCTACCCACAGCCTCACAGAAGAAGTGGCCCACGGTGGGCAGTTACACACAGACACCGTCAGGGGACATGGTGATTCAGAGCAGTGGTTCCGGAGCCAGCCAAACCTGTCTTGGAATCCCGGCGCCACCTCTCATTAGGTGAGGGACCCTTGGAAAAGTCATAATTACCTCCGTTTTCACATCTAGATGGTGGAATTAAACACAGAAACTGTTGCACTGGCATTATGTGAAGAACGACGTGAGAACGTGCCTTTAAAACACTTAAGTGCGGATGAACTGTCCAGCCAGTAGTAATGACAACAGTGATTACACTTTTAATTACATTTTTCAATGCAGCGCTAATTAAATATGTCCTATAGGTGTTTCATTGGCTAGCTTAGTACTCTTTGCTGCAACGCTAAGATGTAGTTAACATTATTAATTCCCCACTTAGAGATGTAGAGATGGAGGCGCGGTTGGATGGAAAGCTGCCCAAGGTCACCGTAAGTTGGGGTTGGGAGCAGGATTTGAACCTAACCCCAAGCTCTCTGATTCAGAACCCACCTTAGCCAATATGCCACGCTCTTGTACTAAGATTGCCTTCCTAGTGTGGCCCTTCTATTTTGTGCCCGCCTCCACAACTGCCCCAACAGCTGATTGGAGCACGAGAAGTCACCTGACCCAAAGGTTGCCAAGAGATAGGCTAGCCAGCAGCAGCCCATTGATATATCCTGGGGCAGAAGCTCCTCCCAGCAGGGCTGAGCACAGTTACCTAATCAGCGCCAATCAGGGCCGCCAGTTTGGGTCTGGGTCCAAGGGGGTCCGGGCAAATGCACAAAAGCTGGAAGACCGGGCGAGATCAGACGGTGCAAAGACAGTGTGAAGGTGCAGGGTTAATGAGGAAGCCCAGACTTCTGGAGGGGGAAGAGGAGGTGAAGACCAGCAGACACCTGCTGCTGAGGGGGCCATGAGCGAGCTCGGGTCCCAAATGGTCTGGGTCCCGAATGCTCTCCCAATGGCTAAACTGCATTGTGTGAGGTGTGGTCAGAATTCCTGCCTTCCGATCCCTGAGTGTAGCATTACAATAATCCCCATGGCTTCAGTTAACCTGAGAGTTCCTGCTCTTTGTGTCAGCCTTCATCTTTAACCTTAGGGTAAATGCTGATAGTGGGAAGTGGTAAATGAAGAGGAGCAATAACTCGCTCCGTGCAAGACCCAGGCCAGACACGGGCGTGAGGAGGCCAGGAGAGGCAGCGGGGTCCGGTTCCTGGTACACCAGAAGCCTAGGTCAGCCCTTGGTCCACTGCCGATCTATGATCAGGCTCTCACACAACATCTGGGGGGATGCCAGGCCTGGCCTCTCCGCTGCACCCCAGGTTCATCTGTCCGGTGGATGGTTCAATATCTGCATTTGGTGTTGCCCACGCATCTCAATTTTAACCTGTTCCAAACAGAACATCCCACCATGCCTCCCAAACCCATCCCTTCTGCAGGATTTCCATTTCAGGAAATGCCAAACTTCCACTTCTAGTTGCTGAGATTAAACATCTTGGCGTCATCCCTGACCCCTCTTCTGGTCTCATACTCCAACATTCCTCCAGCCAGCAAATCCCATCGGCTACCTTCCAAGCATTTCCAGCGACTGACCACCTCTGACCACGCCCACCAAGACCACCGTGGTCTGGGTCACCATCCTCTGCCTCTTGGGATGACTGCAGTAGCCTTCTCCAGCTTCTGCAATCCTCACTTTCTGCAATCGTTCTTCACTCAGCGGCCAGAAGGGTCCTGTTCAAACAAAAGCCAATCTGCCCATCCCCTTGCTCAAAACCTACCAAACACTTCCCTTCTCACCCGGGAAAAATAAAGGTCTTTACAAAGGCCTTTAAGGTCTTACACTCTGGCCTGACCACTTTCTCATAAACACCAGCCTCCCTGATCTCACCTGCCCATCTTGTCTCCACTCTCCCTCTGCTCCAGTTGCTCACTGATCTTGGAAGGAATGTTCTTACCACGGGGTTTTTGCATTTGCTGTTCCCTCTGCCTGGAGAGTTCCTGGCTCATGGGTCACCTCACCTTGTTGGGTCACCTTGGCAGAGAAGCCTTTCCTGGGCACCTTACTAACGACTGTTCCTCCTTACCAACGACTATCACCCACCCCAGTCTACTTTCCTGGTCTATTTTTTTCTGCAGCACGAGTGCTTCATGTCACAATCTGACTCACTATCCATCGTACTTGGTGTTTATTATCATGGCCTGCGCTAGATTGTGCGAACCCAAGACTTAGAACACAGTCCCCGGCACGTAGGAGGTGCTCTGTGAATCTTCGTCTTCGGAGGAACAAAAGAACAACAAAAGAACACAACGAGGAAAATGAGGACTTCCTGGAGACATTCTGGCCCAGCTGCCCCTCTCTGCGTGTTCCCAGACTAGTCATTCACCTCCTTGATCCTATCAGGGGTAAGCCCCAAGGCCCTGCCCCAGACGTGAGAACCAAGCAGACCAGTTAAGGAAGGATTAGGACACATAAGTGGCAATTTCTTTTTAAACATGACTTTTGTTTCCCCTTAATACCAAAGTCCTGTGTCGCAGCTGTTGGCTGTCCTGTCAAATCACATTTTACCCCAAGAGCTTGGCGCTGCAGCTCTGTGGTCCAGCCAAGGATCTGGTGTCACGGAATCCCTGGTGAGCCATGTGGGCCTTACAGGAGGTTCCCAGGGAAGCTGGGGCTCATCGCCTCCCTGCAGCACATATCTCAAACCCCCTCACACATGAGGGACTCCATGCTGCTGACTGAGGAGGCCGGGAACAGGTAATGGGGTCATTGTGCGATTCTCCCTACTTTTCTGTAGTTCGAAATTCTCCTTAAAAGAAAAAAAAGTGTTTTCTCTGAAGTTCCTGCTCCTGAACACATCCCCATAGGACTTCCGATCACCCTTCTTTCTCTACCATCCCCACCCACAAATTCTCTCTTCCCCTCCCCTCTGCTTTGACCAGAGTTCAGTTCAGCTTCCCTTACCAGCAGCCTGTTGGCATCCTGGAGTCATCTGAGGACACTTAGAAACCTTTGGTGCCCTCTGGTTTCCCCATTTCCTGAGATTTGGAACCAGATGGTCTGGTGTGGGGGCGCTGGGCACTGGGTGTAGTGAATGCTACCGTGGGCATGCTGGCACTTTCCCAAGTTGAGCAACCATCTTGTCAACCAAGACCAATCCCTGATTTTGGGCAGCACCCAAGGGCCTCCTGTTAACAGGGCCCAGCTTTCTTGGAAGGCAGCTTAGCAACACCTTTTGTCACCTGAGCCCCTCCCTGGGGTCCCCCTGGGGTCCCACCAGAACTGACTTAAAGAGTTATTTCTTTCAGCCAGATAATGTACTTCATTCGCCACCAGGCCGTCTGGTGGATGACAGTCTTTCCATTACCTTATGCAACGTGGGTTCACGGTCACCGTTTGGAAAGCACAGAGAAGCTCACAGGGGCCGACCACAGCTCTGCTTTGGCCCAGTAACTCCTGAACAGAAAGGATCCGTTGTCACTGAGTTGCTTTAAGGGAACAGCTAAAAAACACATTCAAAGGGCCCTGATGATAATGAGTATGCTAATGTGATTTCCATTGGGTGCCTGTGTTCCCTCCAAAAACGCTGTCTGACCTTCCTCATGGATTCAAAGCTTCCATTGAAGTCGACGGGGGATTTGGGTTAAAATAACATCAAAGTTTTCACTTAAATGGACGAAACTGGGGAGTCGTGAATTAAGGGTGAGTTTCACAGTGGCCTCGACACTGCTGACCTTGAGGGGAAGATGGGCGCCCTGGCAGGTTGTTGAGTGGGGCTTCCAGCCGGGCAGCTGTAGCCTTTGTTTGGGCTGATCCAAGTGGTCAATGGGGGTCCCTTTTACAGGACCCATGAGCTTGGGAGGCCTGAGTTCAAAATCTCAGCTCTCTACTCAGTAGCCAGATGACCTTGGGCAAGGCAAATCATTTCTCTGATTGAGCTTCAATGTAATCTGTAAAATGGCACAGATGAAATAGCCTTTGCTGAGTTGCTTCCCAGATTCAAGAAGTCTGTCTGCAGGAGGAAGCTGGGAAGTGGAGGACATTTCAGAGTTCTCTACCCTCCCACCCAGTCGGAGGAATAGCCTCGGGTAGGGAGCCCAGCCTCCCGCCTCCCAGCCCTTCCGTCTTTCACTCAGTCACTGTCTGGGTGCTGAGGAGTCAGTTATGAACAAACCAGATGAGTTCTGCTCTCATTGGGGCCATCCTTCTAGTGGGGGAGACAGACACCAAACCTGGGCGCAGAAATAATTCCCAAGTGGTGACAAGTGTGACGGAGAAGAAAGAGAAAAGTCCCGGCGAAGGGGGCAGAACTTTAGAATCAGACCCGAATTCAAAACCCAGCTCTCCCCTTGCCGGCTGTGTCATTCTTGGGAGAGTAATTTTATCTCCCTGACAATCTTCTCATATGTTCAGTGAGATCTGCTGATCATTCATCCACCCATTGAACAAATATTTATAGGATTCTGTCTTGAGTCAGGCATTCTTCTGCATGTTGGAAAGCTGGCAATGAATAAAACAGATGAAAATCCTTGCCCTTGGAAGCTTAAGCTCTAGAGGAGAGAAACAGACATGGAACGAATGTATGCATTTCAGGTGATGAAGGAAAAGCAAGGTAAGGGGTGGAGAATGATGGAGAAGGCTGCCTTTTGATGTAGGGTGGTGAGGGAAGCGCTCTGCGGGGAGGCAACATCGGAGCTGAGGCCTGAGGTCTCGGGGGAATTAGCCCTGTGGGCATCTGGAAGAAGAGTTTTCCCAGCCAGGGCAGAAATCAAGGACAAAGGTCCTGAGGTAGGTCTGAGCACTGTTGTTGGGAGGACTGGAGAAGCAGCGACAAGATGGCACGGCACCTGGCTCTGAGCTGGAGCTCAATACATAAGGGTCATTATTTGTGCCCCCTTCATGACAAATGGGGGCTAAGTCACTTTCCCCTATCATAAATGTTCTGGGGGTTTCTGTAGACTGGTGACCTGTTCATTTTTCTCTTGTTCTCCAAGTGAGAACCAGCAAGCCACACTCCACGGCCTGTCTCCAGGCCCAGAGGGCAGGGATGGTGGCCATGACTGGGGGACGGGCATGTGTGTTGAATGATGGTCCTTAAATGCTAATACCGCATCCTGAGTCTCTTTCCTCTCCGCAGTCTTGGGAACGAGACGCCCCGGCCACACTGCGCCTGCCGCCAAGACGCGCCTCCATCTGGGGTGGAAGGCAACATCTGCTGAACAGCTGGATCTTAGTTAAGGGTTGGTGCTTAATTAAATTACTCCGCTCGGGTAGGAGCCGGCAGAGCTGAGCAGGAAGGGGCCAGCGGGTCCAAGCATGCATGCGGCCCCTCCCCAGGCTGGCCCAAACTCCCTTCCTCCCACCTCTCCCATCGTCCTAGGCTCCGGGGATCACCTCCCATGAGATTATGCGTACCTTGTCCTGGAGCGTCGCGTACCCTTACATTGCAGTGTTGCGGCCGATGTGAGCTGCTGCTGGTTGTGAACCAAGTTTAATTCATCTTTCTAATCCCAACATTGTGCCTGACTCCCCATAGATGCTTAACAAGTGTTTGGTTAGTAAGTGGATGGATGGGGAGACCTGGGGGGCTCAACCTGTCCAGCATCTGCCTTCGACTGGGGTTGTGATCCCAGAGTGCTGGGATCGAGTCCCACATTGGGCTCACTGCTCAGTGAGGACTCTGCTCCTCCCTCTCCCTCTGGCTCTCCCACCCCCTCACTTGTGTTCTCTCTCTCTCTCTCAAATAAATAAATAAAATAGAGAAAGGAATGGAGGAAGAGAGGGAAGGAAGAAGGGATCGGTGAACAGATGAATAACACTTTAATGTCACTGCTCCCCAAGCCATCACCACTTTTTCCCCCTAAGATTTTTATTTATTTATTTATTTATTTATTTATTTATTTATTTATTTGAGAGAGAGAAAGTGGGAGAGAGCTTGAGATGGGAGAAGGTCAGAGGGAGAAATAGACTCCCCATGGAGCTGGGAGCCCTATGTGGGACTCGATCCTGGGACTCCAGGATCATGACCTGAGCAGAAGTCAGTCACTTAACTGAGCCACCCAGGTGCCCGCTGCTACCACTTCTTATGGGGACACATGCCTCTGTCTTTTACTGGCCTTCCAGCTTCCACTCATACCCCCCAATAGTTCATTGTATTTGGAGCACTCAGAATCTTTTAAATATGGAATTATATTCCATCACTCACTGTTTAAAACCTTCCAGTAGCTTCCACATTCCTAACCCTGGCCTATAAACCCCTGAGGGATCCAGCCCCTTCCTGCCTGTCTGCTCACATCTCATTGTCCTTGGCCTTGGGAACCAGCCAAGCTCCCTCACCACAGGCCCTTTGAATCTGCTGTTCTCTCTACCTGGGACTGTTCTCCCCTGGCTGTCTGCAAACCTGGCATCTTCTTAGTCCTCAGGTCACAGCTCTCATGCCACCTCCTCAGAGAGACCTTTCTTTATCCTCCTCTTCAAAATATCCACCATCTTGATCCCCAAAGGCAAAGGGGACCTGAGCAAGCCATCCAGAGCGTTGGCTGCTGAAATCTGATGGGCTTCCAGAGCACGAGCCTCACCTGGGGCCAGCCCCCAGCCACCCCTTAACCCAGGGGCTCACTCCTCCTCTCCATCAACTGATGATCCCTCATGAATGGGCTTGTCTGTAGCTGCTGCAATTAAACCATCGGAGCAACATTGGACCATTTGTTTACTATGGCACTTAGAGCTGGAATGGCTAGTTGTTTTATAGACGGTTTCTATTTTCAGCTCCATTTCCTGGGGGTTGTGGGGAGAGGGTAGGCAATGAATCCTGGTCTATTCAAGCAAAAAGATGCTTCAGTGAATCCTAACGTTTCAGAGTCACAAAATTCTAGAATCCTTCTCATGGAATGTGAGAGCAGTAAAAATCTGTCACTTTAGTTGGAGGTTCTTAGATTCGTGGAATTCTAGAATCTTACACCACGGAGATCAGCATCTTCCTGTCAAACCAGTTTAGTCTCAAAGCCTTAGAGGGATGGACTCCTGGAGGTTCGCTCACTTTGCTGAGTTCTCTGATCCCGAGTCACGAGTGGGGAGACCTTCTCTGATGACCTTCCCCACAACGCAAGCCCACACCCCTCTCTGTCACTCCATTGTTTCACTCGGCTTCATTGTTCTTCCCAGCACGGCTCACCACCTGACATCTGAGGTAGTTCTCTGCTTATTTGCTTATTGCCTTTCTCCCCCACACGTTGGATTGAGGTCAGGAACTCCGCTTTGTTCACAGCCTAGAAAATACTGTGAAAATAGTGCCTGGCCCGCCATAAAGATTAAAACAAAATAAAAGTCCATTCATCCAACAAATATTTATTGAGTGCCCACTTCATATCGGCCTCTCGGAGATCATTGTTTCAGGATGGAAGGTGGGCCTGCTTGCAAGCCGCATCCCATTGGTGGTGGTCTCCCAGAGCCCCGAGTTGAGAAGAATCCCTGGGGCTCATTCAGGCTCCCCGGGGAGGGCGCTCCATCAGCGATGTCTGGCAGGATCCAGGATGGAGAGAGGCCGCCACCTCTACACTGGGCTCTTATCTTACACTTAACAACCCGAGGTCCAGAAAGGGGGTGGAAGGGCACCAGGGTCAGCCAGCGTGGTGGTGTTGCCTCAGCTCTGGGGTGGGGGTGGGGGTAACGGGGTGGGGGTGGGGTACAGGTTTAACGCCCTGCCCGCTCACCTGGGCTTTCCGCTCTCCCTCTGCCCCGGCCTTCCCAGGAGCGAGAGGCTGCTGAACCGCCTGGCCTTGAACCCCAGCCTGGGAACCCAGTTCTGGAACACTGCCTGAACACACAAGCCGGTTATTTTTAAAAATCCAAAAAGAAAAGGAAGAAAGAGCAAACTCACTGCTTCGGTCTATGCACCAGCCCCAGCTGAGAGAATAGAGGCTTGAAAGGAACAAAGAATTTCCTCAAACACGGCAGATCAAGGGCTTGGCTTATGCGGTAACCGGTGGCCGACCACAGTGCTTTGTGGCTTTGTGACAGAGCCCTCAGAAGGCAGCGGTTCCTGCTGCAGTGTGTGGGGGCTGGGGAGCAGGGAACACCCTCCCCACCCCCACCCCACCCAGGTCAGGCCTCTCGCAATGACGGACTTCGAAAACCTTGGGCGTTAGATCCCAAAGGCCCTTTCAGAGCCTGCCTTCTGATGCCCTTGGTCAGATGGGCAGGCAGAAACCCTGGAGGGGCTCCAGGTCGCCCTGGGAACCTTGGGCCAATGCACTTTCCTTCTTATCAGCTCCCCTTTCAGGGATACGGTGACCCATTTCGTAAATCTGACTCCCCTTACCTCGTGTACCCACCAGGGCTGCCTGGGAAAGCCTTCTCAGAATCTCTCCCAGCCTTGAAAACTTCCTGTTTCCCCCCACCCCCCACCCGCCTGGATTTCCCCTTTTGGGGTACCTGTGGATTAAGGGTTTTTTCCCTAGGCATTCAGCACTGGTGGGCTCAGAGCTCCCAGAAAGGAGTGTGGTTGAGCCCTAGCCTCCAAGATGGATGGCATCCCTGGTTCCTGTGAGGTGGCGACCCAGGCGCTGGGCCGAGGCCGTTACAGGTGGGTGCCTCACACAAGCGGCACCATCACCCCGGGATTGGGGATCAGTGTCCCCATGATGCAGATAAGAAAACCAAGTTTCCAAAGACTGAATGACGTGCCTCAGGGGACACGGCAGTGATAGGCAGAGCTGATGCCGGAGCTCAGGTCCACCTGTCTCCTGAGCCAGACTCCTGTTGACCTCTGCCCTCTGCCCCCATCCCTCCCTGGGTGTCAAAGGTCAGCAAGGCTTAACGAGAGTCATGGGACTGAGGCAGGTGCTGGTGCTGGAGAGCCCAGGCCAGGGATGAGGAGCTTCCCTCCATCGGGCCCGTGAGCCACTCATGTGTCCCCAATACAAGCCGTCCTTCAGCCTGAGGGTGGTACAGGCCCTCCCGGTTTCCTTGTCACCCCTCCCGGTTTCCTTGTCACCCCTCCCTGACCCCCACACCCCTGTGTCACTGTCTCTCTGCATCTCTCTCCCATGGATCTTTTCTACCGGATCCGTTCGTCCGTGTTGACTCCGTTCTGCAGGCCTTTGGCCATATGCCGACCCTCCCAGAGTCTCTGCTCCTGTGTCCTCCCTTTCCCCTGCTGCTTCTGTGTGCTGCTTTCTGTCTTCATATTCCGTGTCTTCCCTAATCCTCCGCCCAAGCTCGGAATCTCTCACAGCCCATCTCTTTAGGTATAACATGTCTCTCCCTCTCTCCCCAGAGCTGTTTCTCTCTCTCATTCTCTCCATCTCTCTGCCTCCATCTCTGCAGCCCTCCTCCCCTCCTCCTTTCTCCCCTCCCCTCCAAGCCAGCTCTACCTCTCTCACACCCCAATGCTGATACAAAATATTCCAGCAAATCCCAGTTTAGCTGTAGGGGGACAAGGAGGGATTGGTCGGGGATACTCCAAAAGGTGGACTTGGGGGCAGGGTCATGCAAAAGGAAACTGAACCAGCCTCCTCCTTTCTTCCTTGGAAATGACTGGCTGCTTTCCTGGGAGGGAGACAAGAAAGTCCCTGAATAGGGATTTAAAGCACTAAGCTCTGTTCCTTCTTTTTAATATTTATAAAGAGAGAAAGGGGATAATTTCAGGAAGATCATTTCAAGGCGAAAACCCACATATTTTCAATAGAATTATTCCAAAAGCCCCTTTCCGGCTCATTGGAGTGTATAATTTTGTAACTTAAAGACACGAGGCCTGGTTTCCAAGTTCCCTAAAATGACGCAGCTAAGTGAGGGCCAGAAAGGAAGTGTAAGATGAGAAGGGGGGGATGGCAACAGAGAGGGCCAGATAGACCACATGTGGGCCAAGGGACAGAGGCAGCCAGCATCCTGCCTGACTCTTCTCTCCTCTGCCCCATTCCTCAACCAGCCAGCCAAACTCAGGGTACAACTATCATCTAATACTTGCTCCCTAAGCCCGAGACCCCTCCCTGGGTCCAGACATGCAGAGCCAACAGCCAGGGCAGAGGGTTCACAGGCTCCTTGAGCAAGTCGTGCCCAGAGCTGCCACTGTCCTCCTTCCCACATCTCTGCTGCCCTTAGCCGTCCTTTCCGCTGTCCAGTTGCTTGAACTGGCAATGTGGGAGTCTTCCCTGGGTCCCCCTTCACCCCTGCCACCTCTATGTAGTTCTCAAGCCTGTTTACCACCTTATATGTCTGGAATCTCCCTCCATCCACACTCTCTCACTGGCTGAACTTGGGCTTCAGCATCCCTGGCCTAGACCACTGATCTGGCCTGAGGTAAGATTCAGGGCCACGGCCCGTGTAGAGGCCCAGCTTGAAGGATGGTCCTTCCTTCCTCCGAAAGAATCACAGGTCCCCACCACCTCCAGCATGCAGACCAAACTCCCCCACTCTGGCCTCCATGATCCAGCCACAATCTAACAACTTGATTTCCTCCTGCTCACCCTCCTGCCACAAACTCTTCACTGTGGCCCAGGTTAGCCGCTCTTTTCTGTCTTCCCAAAAGGAAGAAGAAGTAAGAGCCTTGGCAGAGGTTCCTCCCCCTGGGATGGCCGGTGCAGCTCCCTCCCCACTTCAAGGTCCCTCTCCAATGACATTCATCTGTGATGCACAATGTAATGCAGATTCTTTTTCTTTCTCTTCGTGACATTTCACTTTGAACATGAGACAGGCCATGAGGTCTGAGTGCGGGTCAACTCTCTGGCTAAGACATTTTCTCAAACCAAAGCAAGCTGGATTCTGTGGTTCTGGTGGGTTCCTAAGATTGCTGGCAAGGTCCCCAGCTAATAATTACGGTTATCGCAGTGATCAGCAATGTCATTGACAAGATCAATTACTGAGCACTTACCGGGAGCCACACATCTACTAAGTGCTTTGTTCACATGATCTCACGTAGTTTGTGATAACCCAGGGTTGTGGGGGCTGTCATCACTGCAATGGTACACACCAGGAAGCTGGGGCTCAGAGAGGGGCAGCAGCCCACACAACTTCTTGTGTGAGTCAGAGGGTCCATCAGGACTCTGGCTAGGCCAGCCCAACTCTAGAATCTTTGTGTTTAACCTCCGACACTCTGAGAATCCCGACGCCTCAGTGGCAGCAGGAACCAAGGGATGCTGCCTGACTAGGGCCCCACTGAAGAAGATCTACCTGCTGTAGGGCCAGAGCCAAACCCCCTCCCTAGGGCCCATGCTTCCGCATCCTCTCAAAGGTCAAGTTCCCATTCGAAAAACAGGGATCTCTCCAGCTGCCAGCTCTGCAAACCTCAGTGGGCACAGCTTGTCTTCTTTTCCCTGGAGAAAGGCACAGCTGGGCAAGAGGAGAGCAGAACTTCAAAGGCAGCCCATGATGGCGGGAAAGGGACAGAGACAGCCCCCTTCCACAGCTTGCCCCAGCACTAGACCAGGTCTCTTCCTTGCTCCACCTCCGCAAGCCCTCAGGAATGCGGCCATGTGACTCCTGCCCAGGGCTGCCTCCTACTTTGAAGACTCCAGCTCCATTTCTCACCAGGGCGTCCTCCTCATTGACCTCTCCGCTTCTACTCTAGGCCTTATCTAAGCAGCAGCCTTGTCATTTTCAACACAAACCCCAAGTTCTCTTTAGTTCTTAAAGCCCTCCCACGAGTTTTCATTACAATTAGAATAAAGCCCAAACCGCTCATCCCACGGGGCTGCTCCGTGTGCTTTGGCCACCCAGGCCTCCGTGGGCTTCAGGGACATTAGCCTTCCAACAGGGCCCAGGGCCAACCAGGTTCTTTCCTACCTGGGGGCCTTTGTTCTCACTCTTTTCTCAGTTTCTTTCTTGGATTCTTCCTTTCTTGGATTTCCCTTCCTCAGCTGAAAAATCATCCCTTCCCGAAGGGCTTTCCTGATTCCAATTATCCCGTAGCAGCTTCTACGGCCCTGCAAGCATTCACATTAGCAATGCGGTTCATTTCCCTGCATTGTGCAGTTAGACATTTGAGCATTTCTAGTGTATGGTCCATCAGAGGCGGCAAAATGGCAGACTGGGAAGCCGGGGAGGCTCTAAGCTCTCATCCCTCTCATGCAAGCATCAAAAACAAAAAACGAAAATCCAGAAACTGGGCTGAACTCATATAAAAGCTCTGGGAAATAGTCAAAGATTTACAGCAACCTGGTGAATAGCCGATCAAGAAAAGGCCACCTTCAAAATAGGAGGAAAGGTTCTGTGGCAGTTTTACCATCCCTTGTCCCCTCCTCTCCCTGGAAAAACAGTGTTCTTGGTCTGGACAAGGCTGCAGCCCAGTTCCCTGTCTCAGATCAAAGGTTGCAAAGCAGACCTCATTTGTAGCATTCGAACTTGGTAAGGGCTGCCTGAAGGGCTGGTCTCTGTTTCCTCTAATCTGGATCTCCCAGAGGAAGAAGCAGCAGGCATTGCTCATGAAAACTGCAAAGAGGCCATAGACCCCAGATGCCTGGATCTGTGGGTGGTCTACACTAGGTGCCCGTTCATAATATCTTGCCCCAGGCATTTTGACTGGATGTTCAGTTGGTTGCTGTAAACCTTTGACTGTTTTCCAGAACCTCTATATTAATTAGTTCAGTTCAGTTTCTGGTTTTTATTTTTGTTTTGTTTTTGTTGCAGTCATGGGAGGGACAAGAGCTTGAAACTCCTAGTCTGCCATTGTGCCACCTGTGATGATGAACGTCTCACATATTTCAGAGTGAAAGAAGAATCTGTGAACTTGAAGATAAGACAATTGAAATGACCGAGTCTGAAGAGCAGGAAGAAAAAAAAGAATGAAGAAAAGTGAACAGAGCCTAGAGGACTGTGGACAGCATTAAAGGAGCGATATACGTATTATGAGAGTCCCATAAGATGAGGAAAGGGGCAGAGAGATTATTTGAAGAAATAATGGCTAAAACTTCCTGAATTTGATGCACTATACATACATACAAGTCCAAGAAGCTAAGCCAACCCCCAAGTGGGATATATTCTGATCCACACTGAGATGCATTACAATCAAACTGCAGAATGTCAAAGCCAAAGACAAAATCTTGAAAACAGTGTGAGAGAAGGGACTCATCACATACAAGGGATCCTCAATGTGATTATTAGCCGATTTCTCAGCAGAAAATTTGAAGGTTAGAAAGCGGCAGCGGGGCGGGGCGGATACATTTATAACATTAAAAGAGGAAAAACAAAACAAAACGAAACAAAACAAAAAACCTTTCAACCAAGAATTCTATATCCAAAAAAAAGAAAGAAAAAAAGAAAGAAAAACCACCTATATTCAGCAAAGCTGTCCTTCAGAAATGAGGAAGAAATTAAGTCATTTCAAGATAAACTAAAGTTGATGAAGTCCATTACCATTAGACCTACCCTACAAAGAATGATAAAGGGAATCCTTCCATAGTGTAGCTCAAAGCTGTATGAAGCAAAGACCTCTAGTAAAGGTAAATACTTGGGCAAATATAAAGCAAATATTATTATTTTGGTTTGTGACTCCATTTTTATATTTTCTACAAGGTTTAAAAGATGAATAAAAAATAATCATAAATCTATGTGAGTGGGTATACAATGTATAAGATGTCATATAAAGTAGGAGAAAAGGGGCAGAGCTGTATTGGAGTAGAATTTTTGCACGCAATTGAAATTAAGTTGGTATCAATTAAAATTAGATTGTTATAACTTTAGGAGTGTCTATATAGTCTCCATGATAACCATTAGAGGGTCTAGATTTTGTAGCTATTTCTATAGATGTCGCAAATATCTATGGCCTATACACAAAAGGAAATGAGAAGGGAATCAGAACATGTCACGACAACAAAATCGACTGAACACAAGGAAGTAACGTAGGGAATGAGGGACAGAAAGGCTCTATGACACATAGAGAACAGACAAATGACAAAAGTTAAGTTCTTCCTTCTCCATGATTACTTTAAAGAAAAATGTATTGAACTCTCTGATCAAAAGGCATAAATTGACAGAGTAGATTTAAAAAATCAAAAAAACACGTCCAACCGTAGGCTGCCTACAAAAGACTCACTTTGGATCCAAAAACACAAATAGGTTGAAAGTGAACGGATGGATTAAAGACATCATGCAAATAGTAACCAAAAGAGGTGGCTGTACTAATATCAGACAAAACAGACTCTAAGCCACACACTGTTACAAGAGAAAAAGAAAGGC
Organism: Enhydra lutris kenyoni; assembly: GCF_002288905.1. Taxonomy (NCBI): domain Eukaryota; kingdom Metazoa; phylum Chordata; class Mammalia; order Carnivora; family Mustelidae; genus Enhydra; species Enhydra lutris. The sequence goes on from NW_019154090.1 coordinate 28,193,677, forward strand.
ATTATAGAGGGATAAAAGTGTTGATTCCATGAGAAAATCTAGCAATAATAAACATACATATAGCAAACAGAGGGGCTCCATTGCATTGTCCCTACAAGTTGGCTCCACGAGAGCAAGAACCAGATCTGTGTTGCTCATGGCTCTGTTCTAGTGCTGAGCACTGTGCCCAGCACTCATCTGTTCCATTCCCACCGCTCCCAGCAGGGGATCCCCAGAAAAGCAGACAAGGACTTGGGGTATCTGTAACTAACCCTGAGGGGGGGTGTTGACCACTGACTGTCCTGAGCTCTCCCAACAGGCCCCTCCAGGAGTTTAAGAACCTTTCTTTGCCATCATTGGGCCAATGGTGAAGGTGAAAAGGAAGGTGTTTGGGAGATGGGGGCAACTTGACTCTCCCCAGCCAAGCACCTGTAGGGCACCTGTAGCAACATGACAAGGACTCCAAAGGCCCGAGGGAGGGTGCACCAGTGGAGGTCACCCAGTCTGGCTGGCTCTTGTTACCTACAAAGACATTGAGCCCCAGAGAGGGCAGGCGACCAGCCAAAGGTCAAGCTAACGGCAGCAAGCTAATGGCAGAGCTGGCATTTGGACTCACGTCTGCAGACTGCTCACCACAAGCTAGTTCTGTAAGTTGCCCAGGAAACTGCCCCAGGAACAGCCCATAACATGGCAGGTCCCCTAAGCTATCCACTCCACGCCCCCTTTCCCCCACTCTTGCTTCTCCATTTCTGCACATATTCTGCGCTCCCTATACCTGCAACACACCAGGCCACCGAGGGCCTTTTCTAGGTGTGAGTTACAATACCTTATTTGACCCTCACTATGGCCCAAGAAGGAAGTTGGTTTTTAAGCCTCACTTTAGAGATAAGATATGCAAAGCTGTGAGATAGGAAGAGGTCAGCCAGTGAAGCAATGTGGGGCTAGAACCTTTCCCAGCTTCTTGACTCCAGATTTCAAGGTCAGGTATGCCTTATCAGATGCCCTTGTAGGGACCTAGAGACTTGTTTCCGCAAAACCCATCAGGCTCATTTCCTAGGGAAGCCTTCCTCCCGTTCCTCCTACGGATCTCCCCTGTCATTTCAGGATGGCCAGGGCTAGAGATCGGACTCTCCAGACTGGAGCACACAGAGAGGCAGCGGCCCAGACGCCAGACTGGAGGCACGGGAGAGGGTGTGCCCATGTGTGGACAACCTCCATCTCAAAAGACTCTGTGCACTTGCCCCTTGGTAAGTACTGAGCTAAGTGCTCTGCAGATGGGATCTCAAGTTCATGCCCACCGTGCTCAATAAGCTCACAGACTCAGTCTCATTCCGCAGTGGAGGATGAAGGTTCAGAAGAGGAAGGGTCTTGCCCAAGAGTAGGAATGGCCATTATTAGCCGGTCTGTTGGACATGTTCTTAACCCCCTCAGTGTCTTAGATCATGGGCCACTGGGGTCTATGGGAGGGGGTGCGTAAAAACCCTGGGAATATACGGAACTGAATCTGCGTGAGTGTGGGGATTTTCTCAGGCCACCCTGGCATCATTACGTGATTTCTCAGAAGTAAGGAGCAGTGAGGGTTGGGGTTGAGGAAGCCAACCCCAGCATATTTTTTGCTCAAAACATTTGTCCGAGACCTATTTCTAAAGGGGCCTGACCCACGCGGGGAAGGGGCAGAACCGCAAGATGGTGGGAGTATGGCCAAGGCCAGGGTTGGGCGGGTGGGGGGAGGGCGCTTCAGAATTCAGCCGTTCCTCTCTCCAGCCCGTGGTGGGGAACCCAGGACTGTGACCAGTGGTCTGCAGGGGGCTGGGGGTGTGGGGGAGTGGAGGGTGATTCTTTCTGGTGTGGGGGATGGAGTACCTGCTTCATCCCTAGTCAAGGCAGGGATGAGACCCCTGTGCCTCTAGGACGGCAGTGGTGAGCTGTTGGCTGGCTGCCCCAAGTACTCGCTGCTTGGAGTTTCTCTCACCCTCCTCACTTGATTCTCTGACTTTTCCTGTCAGCGAGGAAGCTGTTTACTCCCAGAAAGTCATTCATTCCTGATAAGATCAGCCTCATTGTTAACCAGACTTCTTACTTCCTGCCCGGGAGGAGGGAAAGGGTGAGATTCCAACATTCAGAGAGGCATAAACGCTCAGTGTGAGGGAGGCTTGAGAGAACACACAGCCCTCATGCGAAAAATGGGGAAACTGAGGCCCCAGGAGAGGGAGAGTCAGGGAAAGAGCCAGTGTGAGCTGAAGCCCAATCCAGCCTACTGAGATTCCCAGGCCAGGAGTCACTTCTGCACCCCAGCAAAGCCCCCAACAATTCCAATGAGCTGGCTTTTGATTTTAAGATTCAACATGCTCCCCGAAGAAAACATGCTAACAAAACATTCCGACACAGTATTTTACTGTAACGCTCTACTATGCTCTTAGAACAGAACATTCAAATATAACATTCTGACACAGCTTAATATTCTAATTCAACATTTTAGGACTGTTCTAACCCACATTCTAACCTAACACTCCAAAGCAACACACTACTCTAACACATAACGTTACGGAACGTCCTGCTACAGTATTGTAAGACATTGTAACACAACATTCTAATCGAGGCTGCTAAGATGCTATGACATTTCTATATTGTGTGAACACAATTCTAATGCAACACTCTAAAATAACTTTCTAAGTTATTACTCTAATAGAGGACTCTGAGATTCTAAGCCTCCAGATCCCACTGGGTAAGGTGACACTGAGAGACCCCAGGCATGCTGACCATGCTCACGGTTCCCCACATCTGGCCATGCCTAGCCTTTCTGATCTGCAAGGCTGGGGCACCTGCCTGTGTTGGGGGCCCCCAGGACCCAGGTCGCATGGACTCACCTTCCCAGCCTCATGGAGGATACACCTTCCTGAGAGCTGGGGTGGGGCTCCCTGTACTCTGATGGCTTCCCCCACCCCTCCCCACCCCCTGCCCAAGCTCCTTTCTTCAGAGGGCTGGACTGGGCTGGTGAGGAAGAAAGATGGAAGAGGCTGGTTCTGATCCCATTGTGAGTACATTGGGACAGGTAAGGACAATCCCAATATTTGGATCAGGCTCTTCGTGTGGCCTCCTACTAGGGTTACTGGGTAAAGGGGAAGAAGATCTACCAAGGAGACAGAAGTAGGAAGAGGAAGAGCGTTGGGACCTCAGCACAGCATTCTCTCTGTCAGGCCTGGGGAACCAGGCTGCTGGAGCTTACTGGTTAGTCAGAGCCATGGCCTCTGAACTTTTTCTTGGCCAAGGTTTCACCTGTTTATCCAGAATCTTAACCTGGCCACCCCCTTCCCTCAGATTCCCCATGATTCAGTCCCTCACTTTCTTTGGGTCCTTCCTGTGTCCCCTCCCCAGTAGCCCTCTCTGACCAAGTTGTCTTTTTTTAAGATTTTAAAAATTTATCATTTACTTTAGAAAGAGAGAGCATGAGAGCAGACCAGGGAGGGGTAGAGGGAAAGGGAGAGAATCTTGAGGCAGACTTCCTGCTGAGCCCAGGGTGTGATGCTGGGCTCGATCCCACCACCCTGAGATCATGACCTGAGCCGAAATCAAGAGCTGCACACTTACCAGACTGAGCCACCCAGGTGCCACCCTGACCAAGTTGTCTTGAACAGTGGCCCCATCATGTCTGGGGAATAGTAGGTGCTCAGTAAATATCCATTAAATAAACACATTTGATACAATATTTCTATTAAAAATTTTTTCCACACTGCAATCATTTCATTTTTATTTTTTTAAAGATTTTATTTATTCATTTGACAGAGAGAGCAAGCACAAGCAGGGGGAGCAGCAGAGGGAGAGGGAGAAGCAGGCTTTCCGCCAAGCAGGGAGCCCAATGCAAGGCTCAATCCCAGGACTCGGAGATCATGACCTGAGCCAAAGGCAGAGGCTTAACCAACTGAGCCACCCAGGCGCTGCAGCAAACATTTTAAATAGTACAAAAGACTTCCCAATGAAGAGTGAATTTCCTCCTTCCCTGGGCTAAGTTGAGTCTTAAAAGGCAAGGCAGCATGAGCCTGCCCTCCACCCCCCGCCAAAAAGGACATGTGCAGCAGAGCACACAGCATGTACAAAGGCCGGGAGGTGTGAGCCAGAGCTAGTCTCTGCCTCTTGCACTATTTCTGCCTTGGCGACTCTTTCACCATCTCTCAATCTGTCAGCCTGGGCCTTTCCAGAATACCTCAACTCCCCAGGGATTCAGATTCTCAAAATTTCCTTCAAGCCTCAGTTTCTTCTTCAGCCAAAAGAAATGATTACCCTGCCTCCTGAGAGAGGGTTAGAGGGTGGCATTCCGAGCATATAACGAAGGTAGATGTAAAGTGATGTATAAACTGTGAAGTCCTGTTCCTCCCAATGACCAAGTGCCCTCTCTCTGTGCCAGCCACGTGCCTTAGTGTTTAAAGATGCCATCTCATTGAGTCTACACAACGGCCGGGGGTGAATTATTCTCTTGCCATTTTGCAGATGGGTAACAGAAAGGCGGGGTGACTTGTCCAAGGTCATCGGACCTGAGGTCAAACCCCAGAAGGCTGTTCTTCTGCAAAGGTCGTGGAAGCTTCAGGGCCTCTCGGCCCCTCCAGTACAAGGTCGGTGGGATAGCAGACTTCCCAATTCCTCGAGCACCAGGTGGCCAAGACAGGGCAGACAGTCTGGTTTCGCGATGTATTTCAACTCCCACCCGATTGTTTGCCAAAGGGAGGGGTGCGGGGGGTGCTGGCGGCTAGGAGCCTGGGCTGTCCAGTCACGGGGTGGACTTGTCTGACCGCCAGCCAATCCCGGCTGTCGGAGCTGGTGTTGGAAAGGCCCTGGCCCCATCTTGCCGGGACACTCTATCTTTGTCCCTGGACACAAAAGGGGCCTTGTTTTGGCCCTCCAATGCTTATTGCACATGCTCCCGACTGCCCCAGCCCCTCGGCCTCAAGAAAGGCCCACTTTGTAGAGTCAAAAGACTAACTTGTTTCTTTTTCATCAAAACGTGTTGACTGACCTGGTTGATTTATCTTGGGAAAGTGGTGGGCGGGGGAGGGGAGTGAGGTGACAGAGACCAACCAAATCCAGAAGGCCATATAGTCTCGCCTGACTTGGGGGGTGGGGTGCGCACTCAGCTCTCACCTGAGCCAGAAGGATAGCTGCATACTGAATCTGATCTCGGGGAGTCAGGACAGTCCCACAACCTCACTAGTAGCAGAGATTCCACCATTAGCTATTCATTTCTTTGGCTTCAACTTTGGAGGGCAGCTGAAAATGAAAACTTCCTTTGAATGGGAGTGCTCTGCTCTCGCACCTGGGTGTGAATTAGTTTTCCTGAAAATAGGGGTGAGTCAATAGCAAGAGAGAGCAAACATCAGAGAGGGGCCACTAGGAGCCCCGAGGAGAACTAGGAGAGAGAAGGAGGATACTACTCACGGATAAAGTGGGATTAAGTGAGGAAATATAAATAGACTTTTTTCTTTGGTAATTTCTGCCCAAGATTAGTCCTTCTCTGTCCACATCCACCAACGTCTAGTACTTGGTCTTTTCATCCATCCATCCATCCATCCATCCATCCATCCAAGAAGGTACCGGGACCACAATGGAGAATAAGACCCCTGCCTTTGGGAAACATCCACTCTTGTCGGGGCTCCATTGATAAACAAATAAGCAGAGGAATTAACAGAGTCACCAGGACAAAGCTATGGACCGTGAGGAAGTAAGACAGGGTGGCAGAGCAGAGAGTGGCTGAGGCTGGGTGGCAGCTGCCTAAGGGGGATGTTTACCCCGAGGTGGGGAGGATAGAAGGGACCCATCATGGGGACTCTGGGGGACAAGTATTTGAGTCAGAGGGAACAACACATAGGAAGGCTCTAAGGTAGGACCAGCTTGGAATCTTCTAGATACACTGAGGAGGTCAACATGACTGGAACCAAGTTCACGATGGGGAGAGTGGCTAGAGGAAGGACCAGGGGCAGGGGCCAGATCGTAGGGCGCGGTGGATCCTTAGTATTGCCTTAGACTTGGATTTTGAGTGAGATAGGAAACTGTAGGAGTGTGCAAGGGGGTAGCATGATCTAATTTTTATTTTTATTTTTTAAAAAACTCCTCTGGTTGCTCTGGGAAAAATGATAGGGGCTTCTGCAGCCACCCAGGGGAAAGCTCTCAGGGGCTGGCCCCTCAGGGGTGACCCTATCTGCCCCTCAGGAATGGACAGAATTGAGATAGATATTTTTAGAGGTAGGACACAGAATATGAACAAAGAATATGAACGAATGAATGAACAAATGAATGGACCCGGTGGGAGCCAGCAAACGTGGGCTCTAACTCCTCTTCTGTCACTGAGTATTTGACCCCAGGGAAAATCTTTCCCCTCCTGGGGCCTCAGTTTCCCCATTTGCAAAGTGAGGGCCAAGAAGGCTGGAACAGCTGACACCGAGGTCTCCTGCGGCAGAAGGCAGGGACAGCCAGAGCTGAGTCCCTGAGTCCCTGAGCCCCTGACATTCTCAGAGGCGGGGACTGTGATCCAGTTACTAATCCAGTCAGGCCCGCTGGCCCGAGGGCAGCTGCGGAAACCTGGTCCTTATGTGGTGACTCACGCTTGGTCCTTCTGCTGTTGGCAGAAACTGGGACAGCCAGGGGCCAGAGACTTACCCGCGGGCTCGGGGAGGCTGGCAGGATGCCACCACACAGCTGGGGGAAGGGAGCAGGCGGCCAACACTGGGCTTCCTGAGCGCCTCTGTGGACTGACGTTTCAGCCACTGGAGCTACAACACGTCCCGCCTCAACCCAGGCATGGCTCTGCCCAACCTCAGTAGGCTAACAGGAACTGGTGGTAGAACAGGACCCACTGTGTGCCCACTCAATCCTCTCTCTGCCGGGCACTCGATGAAGCAGAAATTACAAACCCCATTTTATTGATGGAGAAGCTGAGGCCCAGAAAGTTATAGGTGGCAGAGGCAAGGGTCGTACTAGATTTGACTGATTCCTAGCATTGCTCTCCTGTGATTTCCTATGTATGGAGATAACAGAAGTGAAAGAGAGAAAGAGAAGTTAAATATCTTTCAATACGTAGAGAAAGTCAAATTCACACCCTCATGCTTCACCAGGGCTGAGGACTTTCCAACAAAACTTTCTTTTAACAGCCGAAGTACAGCCTTTTTTGCAGCGTGGCTAAGCCACTTGACCATTGTTCACAGCTCCCTTGCTGCTCGTTTACTTATGGGTACGTTCGCCAAATATTTCCTCACAGCGTCCTAGGTGCCAGGGACAACGCGAGGTTCTGAGGAGGGACATACAACAATGAACGACGATTGACTTGGTGCCCGCACTCCCCAGCTTGTCCTGTAAAGGATGAGACAGAGAGTAACAGAAATGTTTGGAGATGCATCATTTTCTGACTGTGGCTTTGAGTAAGTTATTTCCTTCTCAGAGCTTCAGTGCCCTCTGGTCCAAGTTGCTCCCTCGTGGGTCACGGGAAGGGTTGGAAAAGATTCTGCCTGGTCCATAGTAGGGGCTCCTGAAATAGTTGTAGCTGTGATGGATTGCTGTGAGTGACATCACTTCAACAGCCTACCCGTTGCTGACTGTGTTAGTGCGGTCCCACTGAGAAGCAGACGTCAAGATTGGATTTGACAGGCAGGAGATTCTGGGAGAGAGAGGGAGAGGGAGAGAGAAAGGGAGAAGACCGTAATGACGCAGGTTGGATGGTTGGGGATGGAGAGTGGGGGAGAAGGTAGATCGGGTGGTGGAAAGCATCCCGGACAGCAGCCCAATTCTAAGGGTTGAGCCATGCTGATGGGGAGTCCTTGAGCCGAAGTCGTTACTGGAAGAGTATCATGGCTTTCCAGGATGGTCTTGCCTTGGTGTCCCCATCATGCACAGTCGAGGGCTGAGAGCACCTCCCAGGAAATGGGGGCCCATCTTGAGCAAGGTGGTATAGCCCCAGGAGCAGTAGCTGGGGCTATGGGTCAAGCATGCCCCCAACAGCAGGAGGGCTGAGTAAGGTGTGTTCATAGCTGCCACAGAAACCAGACTTGGGAGTCCCAAATCCTCCCCCAGCCTGTCACAGAGAGTTCCCACAGCCTTCTGTGCCCTTGGCGAGATAAGTCAACTGACTAGGGGAACTTTGGGGAAGGTATGTAGCCAACGTCAAGAGACACACACTTTCCGGACAAGTTTTTAGATTGTGCGAAGTGGAAAATACTATGGGAACCAAACCAATGAGGGCCCATTTGGACCAGACACCGCTGATTTCAGGAAAGGGAAGTTAAAACCCGTCTTACAACAGTACGACAAATCCAAAAATACACCAAGGAGACAGCTGAGAGAGCCCTTTCTGTTCAGGGGAGATGAACTCTGGGGAGGGGACCAACTCCATGGAAGAGAGACCACTGGAGGGCCTGGGTCCCACCCAGTCAGAAGGGTCTGAGGTTTCCAGTGAAACGTCCCCATCCTGTGTGGGAAGGGACTTTCTCACTCACCTGGCCCAATCCTCTTATTACAAAGACAGAGAAATGGGGAGCTGAATGGGGGCAACAGCTGCACGAAGTCCTCTAAGAGTTACAAGCTGCTGAGCTGAGTCTTGAGCCAGGATTCCCGACTCCCAGAGCAGGGCCAAGTGCCCCGCAGCCAAGCCTGGCCAGCATGGACCAAGGGTGTGCAACGGCAGGTGGGAGGGAGGTGGAGTGGGGACAGACGCCCAGAGAGGGAGACGGGTGGGCTCAGAAAGGGAACGGATGACATCCAGAAAAGGACGTGGAGAGTCAGCAAGGAGGCTGCGGTTCAGAGAGAGGCAGGAGAACCTAAGAAGCAGGTGGATAGTCCGAAGGGGAGGTGGCTGAGAAGGCAGGAGCCCTGACAGAGGAATGGGACCAGGACGGGCATGTCCAAGGGCTGGGTGCAGGCTCTGGGGACTCAGTGGGGTCCCAACATGTTGGCAGCTCTTGGAGGCGGCAGGATTCTCTCCCCCTACTCTACTCTCTCATGGTTCCCTGCCTTACACTTCTGTACTCTAGCCACCCAGAACAGGAGGGACTGTCACTCTTGGGCATTAGTCAGTTCCTGGTAGTTAAAAAAAGAAGCCTTGGGAATGCTCATGAAGAATGCATCTCCCAGCTTTGGGACCCAAGGGGCTGGGCGCCCAGCAGCTGGGCTCTAGCACGGGGAAGGGGTGGGGGAAAGGGGCACACTGGAGGGGGTGCCTGGAAAGGGCAGAAACCCTCACTCCCCTGAGACTAGCCTTCCTCCCACCCGGAACCTTTGAAATGATCATAAAAAGGACAAAGATCCCCTTAGTAGACTCATTTGTGAAATCTTTATTCTTGCAGGGGCCCAGGTTGGTGGGGAGCATTCCGGTCCCCACCCTGCCCAAGGGCTGTTCACGTCCAGATGCCCCATCTTCTGGGCCATGCGGAGGGCATGGCAAGTGTGGGCCTGGTCGGAAGAGTGGCCTATGTGCAGTTGCAAGCTTCAAAGGACCTCAGAGGTCGCCCACTCGACCCCACCTCCCACTGAGCAGATGGGAGAGCCAGGGTGTTGGAGGAGGTAACAGTCCAAGGTCACCCTGCAGGTGGCTTGGGGCTCCTGTGTCCTGGCCAGCGGTCATTTCTGCAAGCCTGCTGGTGCTTGAAGAGTCTGCCCCCGCCTCCCCAACCCATCCCACCCCCCACCCCCAAACAGCAGAGATCGACACCTGCCATTTGCTGGTGCTGACTCCACCAGGCTGGCTCGGAGGCAGGGATCGCTGTGGATCTCATCTGTGACACGAGGGAGTTGAAATGAGGTACCAGGGGCCACAGAGCTGGAAACTGGTCGAACCAGGACCTGAATCTAGGCAGGCAGGCGGGCAGACAGGCTCCAGGGCCCCCACAGCAACTCAGCAGGCAGCTTGCCTCCAGGGAAGCAGGCACAGACAAGACTCAGGTCATAATGATGATTATGTATTGGAAGCTACATTCTTTGACACTTAACCATAGCGGGTGCTGTGCTAAGTGTTCCATGAAAATGCAACATCCACTGACTTGCTTGCGGATCCAATAAACACTGAGCAGCTGTTAAGGGTCAGACACCGGGCATACAGCCGTCCAAAAGAGTCAGGATGCCTGCCTTCCTACAGCTTCCGTCCTAACCCTCACACGAATAGGTGTTTTTATCTCCATGTTTAGATGAGGCACATCCGGGGTGTCACTTGCCTATGATCACATAGCAAGGAGCGGCAAAGCCCACTTTTAAGGCTGAGGACTTGCCCTCTGCTCTCCAGGACCCCTTTCCTTTCCAGCAGCATCCCCAGAAGGGCCTGAACCAAAGATGTCTCGCTGGCATTTGTCTGGGGCTCAGACCCTTTCAGAGCCCCCCCACCCCGCCGCCTGCCTTGGCCTTGGTCCCCAGCTGGCAAATGGACTGACGGCTCAGCCCTCCTCAAGCTGTTTCGAGGATTCCTTCCTTCCCCTTCCCTCCCTGCTCTCCCAACACTAATTATGATGCCTCACGACATTGCACAGACATCAGAGTTTGTGAAACCCCTTTCCCTTTTCTGGAAGCTATTTTTACTCTATTGTACCAAACAGAAAACCCAGGGGGCTCAGAGAGATGAAATGATCCACCCAACTTAGTGACCCAATCAGAGTTGGAGCCCAGACGTGTGCTTTAAAGTGATCCCAGTCAGTGTCCCGGCAGGAGCAGAAGGAACCATCCAGTTAGGTCTTTTGATTTGAGTTTAATAAAGGGATTATTTATAAGGGATTATGTATAAGAGAAGCCGCTGTCATCGGGAGACAGAGAGAGCCCCCCGACAGCATCTTTGGCCTTCAGTTGGCCAGCATGAGATGACCCTGCAGGGAGGGAGCCGGGGAATAAACACCCCGACCTTACCTTCTGTCCTCCCCTGTCCTGACAGTGCTCCCCAGGGGCCAGATCCAGCTGGATGCCCGAGAGGAGTGAAGTCACCTTTCCAGGAAAAGTCACCGACAGGGTCCCTAAAGGCCAACGTCCCAGGACAGAGAGCAGGGAGAAGGGTGGGAAGAGGATCCAAGAGGAAAAAATCACAAGATCTTCAGACAAAGTCAAATGCATTCCACACACATAGGCAGGTTCCATTACCTAGACAGGCAAGGTCACGAATGGACCTGCCATAGTCAGTGTGGCCAGGTCATGGTGCGAAAACACACAAACCCCCAATCCTCAAGGTTTTGAATGGGGTGAAAAATTTAAGGCCTGCCAGCCTGCCACTTCACTTTATAAATACAGTTTCATCAGAACACAGCCACAAGCATGCCTTCTCTCACGCATCGTCTGCAGCAGAGTCAAGGGCCTGTGACGAGCCTAAAGTCTTCATTCTCTGCCTGAGAAAGTTGCCAACAAGTGGCTTAAGAACAGAAGGGTGGGTTTCTCACTCCTGTGACATGTCCACCTCTAGCTGGCAGGGCCTCTGCTCCATATCGGCCTTGGTCAGACACCCAGGTTGGCCAGCTCTCCCAAAAAGAGCCCACTAGTCTCCCCCACAGGGCAGGGATGGCAACTGCTCAGCCTCTCCAGGCGTCCACTGGCGAGAGGCCTGCCTCACTTGTGCACCCCGGTCTTTGGCTGAACCAAGCCCCACAGCCACGCCTGACTTCAGGGGCAGGAAACACCTTCCCTCCATGTGCCCTACATGAGGAGAACCAGAAACGGCCAGTGGGCAGCCCTTCTGGAAACTGCCTCCCATGAACTCGGCCAACGGTGTTGACATGAGGGGAGGCAGACGCCATGTTTTGCCGCAAACCTCACCAGACTTCCTAGTAAGCACAGGGCTCAGCTAAGCCAGGCGGGCTCAAGCCTCAGGGGTGCAGAAACTGGAGAAAACAGACAGGCACACCCCAGCCTTGCTCTCCAACCTCATCGTGGCACCTGTGGCGTCAACAAGTGTGAGACCAGAGGATCCCTGTGTCCTTTCATCAGGACACAGCCTTGAATGGGTGTATGTGATGAGACTGGGGGTGTTGAAGGGGGGTCTTGGACACAGACTCCCAGGAGCTCCCTTCTCTCCTCATCAGGGACCTGAAGCTAGCTGAGACCCCAAGAGGTCTTGGCTCATTTGCTGGCTTTGTGACCAGTCGCCTTCCAGCCATGTGGTCTCAGCAGGTGACTTCCCTCCTCTGAGCCTCTGTTTTCTTGGCTTTAACCACCTAGTGGTTCTCAAAATGAGGTCCCAGGATCAGCAGCCTCAGCACCCCAGGCAACTGACAGGCAAGGCACATTCTCAGCCGCACCCACATCTGCTAAACAGAAACCCCGGCTGGCCAGGGGAGCTTAAACCCTGTACTTTGGGTTTTAACAAGTCTCTCCGATGACTGACGTTCACTCAAGGGTGACAAGTGCTGGCCCAAAGTGAGGTTTCGCCAGCAGGTTCCCCGCCTCCCTGATGGCAGCTCCATCTTCCTGAAGCCCGAAGAGCCCAGAGCCCTCCCGGATCAGGGTTCTCCTAGCCCGCGCCCGCAGCTGCAACTTCGGTTTCCACGAGGAGGGACAAACTTCCAGTTACCAAATAAATACATCACGGGGAGGGGAAGTACAATGTCAGGAATATAGTCAATAATATTGTGATAATGCTGTGCAGGGACAGATGGCGACCCGACTGCCCGAGAGCGTTGCGTGATTTACATAAATGTCGACTCACGACTCTGTGTACCTGAAGCGAATATAATATGGGACGTCGGCTATTCTCCAATTAAAACATGTGTGTCGAAGGGTGCCCCTCACTCACCACCTCCTCCGCTCCCGCGGCACGGGCCTCCTTCGTCTGGCACTTAACTGTAATAACTTCCCAGCCCACCCCTGCCCTTGCCCCTGCAGGACCTCCTCACCCCTGCGTCCAGAGGAACCTCTTAAAAACGAAATCAGATTATTCCACTCCTCCGCTCAGAACCTCCAACGATTCCCATCTCGCTGTGCTCTCTGCCAGGCCTGACTCCCACTGACCTCCCGCTGCCACCGCCCCCACCCCACTCCCCTGCGATAGCCTCTCCTCGCTGGCTCCGCATCTCCTCCAGGCTGCCAGCCACGCTCCCACCCCAGGGCCTGGACTCCAGCTCTTCCGTCGTCTGCCGTACACCCTGCTCTGGGTGTCCCCTCACGCCTCGCACCCTCACCAGCCAGATCCCCTTCAAATGTCACCACCTGTGTGCTAAAGGGTCTCTCTGGAGCCATGGTGTGCTGTCCCCTCCTCTTGCCTTTTTTTTTTTTTCTTCCTCCATAGCACTTACCACCACATGACATACATCTTTATTGTTTCTCCTCTTCCCGCTCAGACGCCAGGTCCGTGAGGCCGGGACCGTGGGGTTTTGTCCACTGCCGTCTCTGCCAAGCCTGCAATATTGCCTGCACAGAACAGGCCCTTTGCAAATGTTTGCCAAGTGGATGAATGCTTAAAGAAATGACTTTTGACAAAACCAAATACGTAGTATTTGGTGCCCATTGCACCTCCTGCTCCTACTGTCAGTGACTCTGCCCCAGGGCCCTAGCCAGTTCGAGGCCACCCCGTGGGCGCCCTGTGGAGTGACACTGCAGAAAGATCCCCGGACTGGAGACCTGGGCTCTGGTGCATTGCTCTGGGATCAGCAGGTCTGGGTCCCCGTCTCGGCTCTCCAACTGTCTAGCCCAGAGACCAGGGGCCGATCACACCCCCTCTCTTATCCTGTTTTCTCATCTCTAAGATGGGGATGGTGATAACAGTGGGCACCTTACACATTCTGGGCCAGCTGCAAGGACTTGGTAATGAATACATGTGAAGGGACCTACTGGGCACACAGTATGCGGGAACTACTACCACAGTTATTGCCGTTGTTCTGTTTTCTTCTCAATTTTGCCAGTGGCCTGAGGTATTTGGATAGCCAGGGGGTTTATTAATAGGATACTTGGCTTCAGAGAAAGGGCACCTGGGTTTGAACCCTAGCAGCTGCTACCTTGCTGTGTGACTTTGCCCAAGTCACTAGCCCTCTCTGGGCTGCCAGTTCTCCATCTGAGAAATGGGAGTATGGGGTGTGGAAGGAGACAGTCTCTGTGATCCTTGCAGCTTGCCACCGTCCCCTTTCGGAGGACTAGACCCACACTCTCAGATCCCTCTCTGTGTGGCGCACACCCAAGGAGGTCCCTTGCTGCCCTCCCACCTTCTGCACTGGTGTCACCGGGAGGGCTGGGAAGAGCCCTGCTTGGGGCGAGAGGCAGTATGAAGTTGGCGCTGAGAGCACCTGAAGTCAAGGTCTAACCTGGAGCTCCACCTCCCAGAGCTGTGCAACCTGCAGGGAACAGTTCAGCCTCTTGTGCCTTGGTGCCCTCATCTGGAAAATGGGAATAATCATAACATGTGAGAACAAAGTGAATCATTATGCACAAAGCATTTAGACAAGTGCGCGACACAGAAGACCGTTATTTATTTGACTATTAGCTGTTGTTATTACCGATAGGCCCAGCCAATCTTTGCACCAGGCACCATGCTAAATATTTTACTAACTTTGATTTAATTCTCACAAAAACCCTATGGCTTTTTTGTCTCCGTTTGAGAGGTGAACAAGTTTGGCTCAGAGACATATGTGCCTTGCCCAAGGTCACACAGCTTGCAGGTAGAGCTGGGTGTTAACCCAGTTCTCTATCAATTCCACTTCCTTCCCTCACTGCGATGTTTTGCCTCAGTTTTGTTATAGTGATGGGGAAACTGAGGCTCAGAGAGCTCAATCCTGGCCTCCAGTCCGGCTGGGCCTTTCACCAGGGGCTTCTTGGATCCAGGCAACGTGGTCCCCAGAGGCCGTACCAGAGCGCAGGTTTACTCCCATTCATGGAGAAGAAAGCTGAAGCTCCAGAGATACAGGGCCTCTCCCTGAGTGGACTTGGGGGCAGAGGCAGGAAAGGGACTGTGGATGGTGAGGTCTCCAAAGGAAGGGGCCCATCTCTCTGCCCTCTAGCCCCCTCTCCTCTTCCCATCCCTCTACTTTATGACCTGTTTTATGAGCGAGGCCTGGCGGCTTCCACGTTACCATGGGAACCAGCCTGGTGCGGACTCCCAGCAGCTCCATCTGGGATTGGCAATTTTAAGTCAGGAGCTGATCCTGGGGGGTGGTGGGGATCCAAAGGTTGGGGTCTATGGGGTCCCAGAGATGCATGGTGCCTGCCTGTCCCCCTGCTCTGCTCCAGATTCCAGGTACCTAGGAGTGCAGGGCCTCAGAGCTGGGAGATCGTGGGGCTCCTGGAGTCCTAGGGAGGACTGGAGTTGACTGGGAAATGAGATGGGCCACTGTGTGGGGGCACGGACAGCCAACAGAGCTAGATGGGTAGACCCACGTGCTCAGACACACACACAGACACAAGGACAGCCAACATGAAAGTCCTCCCATGGTATACATAGACACACACACACACACACACACAGGAACAGAGATATGCACACAGCAGCCCCCAGGAATGATGCAGAAACCCAGAAGGATGCTCAGGTGTCCAGAGACATACCCCGAGGACACCTGAGCTCCCAGAGACACGTGTAGACTCACACAGAGACATACAAAAGGACATACAGACATGCACCCCTCACCAGCTGTGTGATCTAGGTATATTGCCGACCTCTCCAAGACTCAGTCTTGTCACCTGTCAAATGGGCACCATCATACCCCACTCATGAAGACAGGGAAGGAGTAACGAGAAAAACGTCTACAAGTTCTTCGATGCCTTCGCTCATCCACTCAACTAATATATGTACGGTTCACCTACTATGTGCCAGGCATCTCTGCTGAGCTGCAGGAAGTGAGCTAACAAGGGCCTGCTCTCAAGAAACTTGCAGTCTAGTTGGGGAGATAAACACAAACAAAATAATTTTGAATTGTGAGACCTGCCATGAAGATAATAAAACAAAATAAGTGATGTGGTAGAGAGATTGGGGTAGTCAGGAGGCTTCTCCGAGAGGAGGCGCTATGAGCCCGAATTGGATGATGGAGCTGGACATGGAAGGGTGTAGAGAAGAGCATTCCAATCAGCAGGAACAGTGGGTGCAAAGGCCCTGAGGTCAGAGCCAAGTGCCTCTAGAGCACCAAAGAGGACAGTGCGGCTGCAGCAGAGGGTGAGGGGTGCACAATGAGTCCAAAGGTAACCAGGGACCAGATTGGGTAGGACCTTTCAGGCCAAGTTAGGAACTCTGGGTTTCCTTCCACATGAGATGGGACCCACTAAAGGGTTTCCATCAGGAGATGACCTCGTCAGAATTGCATTTGAGTAAGATCACTTTGGTTGCCGAGAAAAAACTGCCTGGATGGGGCAGGACTAGACTTGGGAAGACCAGAGTGGACGATGTGGCAGCATCCAGGGGAGAGATGACTGTGGGCTGGGCCAGGGTGCTGACAATGGTGGTGGGCTGAGATGGTCCACAAATTTGTCCAGTCATTGCATTTTTGTTGAGCTCCTACACTGTGGCAGGTACTGTTCCAGGCACTGTAGACACAGCAGCAAACCAAACAGAAATCCCTGCCCTCGTGGGGTGTATGATCTCGAGGGAAGAGAAAGGCAAATGAGTAAATAAATTATAACAGAATGATTGGCAGGTGATGAATGGTACTGAGTGTATGCAGAGAAACAAAGCAGGAAAGGGAGGAGTCGGGGTGGGTGCAGAAAGTCTTCATGGAAAAGGTGACATTGGAGTGAAGATCTTAAGGAAGTGCAGGAGTGAAATCAGGGTTCAGAGAGTTCCAGGTGGAGGGAACAGCGAGTGCAAAGTCCCTGAGGCAGGATCATAGCTGGGGGGTTTAAGGAGAACAAGGAGGTCCATGTGACTGTGGTGAAGTAAGATAGGGTGAAGGGAAGAGAGGGAAGGAGAGAGGAGGAAGAAGGAAGAAAGGGAACTGTGGGAGGGAGAGAGGGGCCTGGATCTTCATAGGAGGAAGGGGAGCCAGTGGGAGAGGGCAAGAGCTCCAGGTCAAGCCTTGTCCCATCCCCATTTGCCCAGGGAGACCTGACTCAAGGAAGCAGAAATTCTTCCTTTTATCCCCAAACCTTTATCAGCCAAAAACTTTCAAAAAAGGAGGGGAGGGTGGGGGAGGAGGGAAAAAATGTCCCTTGGAAAGGAAGCCACTACAACTGTGCCCTCACTCAGGACAGACTCCCGGCAGGTCAGAAGGGATTTCTTCCCGTGACTCTGTCACAATTCCTGCTGCCCACAGGTGCAAAGGAGAGGTGGTGGGGAGGGTGGGGGTGGCAAACAGAGCTTCAGAGTCAGGATGGCCTGTGTCTAGCACTTTCTCCCAGTGTGACTTGAGCAGGTCACCACCTGCTGGTGGCCTGACAATCCCCTCCTCCCTGGGATAGCAGGATGGAATTGGGAGTGTGTAGGACAGAACTCAGGGAAGGCTGGTTTCCCCCATTCATTTTCCTGAGCAGGTATCTTAAGGGGGCCTGTGGCCGGGGGAGGGGTGGTGCCCTCAGACAGGTCTGGCAGGGTCTCAGGAGTCACAGAAAGGAGTGCACAGCCATTGGTGACTGGTTTCAGGGCTCCTAATCCTACTCATAGACACCCCAGCCCTGATGCAGGGGAGCAGATGGTCTGCAGAGTTGAGCCCCCTCAGCTTCCAGGGACAGAACGGATTTCCCAGGCAACAGGCCGTTCATCAGGGCGCTGCCTCCCACATCTCTCCAGGCCCTGGGATGCCCTGGGATAGATTTCAGGCTCGTTAGTGTCTTGACAGTGACACAGTGAGCTCTCCTGCTGCCCAGCCTTGCCTGACAGGAGTGGGGAACCCGAGGGGTGATTAGCAGTGACATGGTACTGCCCCACAACCCAGTCACCTCAAGGCAGGCCTGGGTTCAGACAGCTGGCCGAAGAGTACCCCAACCCTGCCTGAGCCTCAGCCTTCTGTGTCCCAAGGAGATCAGAAACCCTTTCCCACCTGACACCCAGAGCCAAGAGGAGGTAGATTCAAACACGGAAGTCAGAGTGGCCAGAATCATGAAGGGGACAGGGAGCCCTCTGCGTGCCACCCAAGAGGGGTCTGAGGACAACATTAGTGAGGAGCAGCCTGCCCCTCTCCCTGCTTCTGCCCTCCCCTGAGGCCCCTCTCCCCACATCCCTGGGATGCCCATTGCTAAATGTCAGATTGGAGAACAGCCGTGGGATCCAGCAAGGCCACTTCCCGGTGTAAATCCGAAACACCAAAAGCAGGGACCCGACCAGATTTTTGCACACTGTGTTCAGAGCAACATTTTTACAACAGCGCGGAGCTGGAAGCGATCCAAGTGGCCCTGGATGGATGAATGGACCCAGAAAATGCGGTAGACACACCCATACAATGGAGTATTAATCAGCCCTTAAAAGGAAGGATGTCGTGACACCTGTTACAACATGGAGGAGACTCAAGGACATCATGCTAAGTGACATGAGCCAGGCAAAAAAGGACAAATACCGTATGATTCTTTTTCTATGAAGTCCCTCGGGTGGTCAAATCCATAGAGACAGACAGTGGAATGGTGGTTACCAGGCGTTGGGAGAGGGCTAAAAGGGGGAGCAACTGTTTAATGGGGACAGAGTTTCAGATTTTCAAGATGAAAAGAGCTCTGGACGGCGGTGGCGATGGCACAGTAATGTTTAATACCACTGATCCCATACTTACTGATGGTTCACATGGTATCTTTTATGTTGTGTATGTGTGTTTTATCACAGTAGAAAATCCTGTGTGCGCACACAGACACACATGAAAATTCCACATTAGACCAAGCCTCCCTTCCGCTCAATATCTTCCTGCGGCTCTCATCCCACTTCTGGCTCACTGCAGCCCTCATAGCACCCCCTCCCCTGCGCTCTGCCCCCCGGCCTCCCTGCCCACACTGCCTCCCTCCCCCGCTCACCCCACTCCAGCCCCATTGGCCTCCTTGCTCTTTCCAACCCACTAATTTCATGCCAGCCTTGGGGCCTTGGCACCCGCTGTCCCTTCTGCCGGGAAGGCTCTGCCCCAGATTTCCACAGGGCTGCCTCCTCCTCAGCCGCCAATGCTCGGGTCAGATGTCACCTCCTCAGAGCGCTCCCCGACAAACCACCTGCACTCACGGTCCCCAGCCCTGCTCCTGTCATTCCTGCCCCCTTTACCTGAACTTATGTCTCCTCCTAGCATCTATCACCACCTGAAGCAATACATTACACTTACCTTACTTTTTTTAAAATGTCACCTCCGGAAGGCAGGAATCTCGCTTTTCTATGCCCTAGAATAATACCCGGCACATAGTAGGTGCTCACGAAACCATCTTGAGGGGTGGAAAGAGGACCCCATTGATGGACAGTATTTGTTCCATCTGTGCAGATGTGAATATACAGGAAAGGCCTAGAAGAGTACTCCCCAGACCAACAGCGGTGAATCAAGGAGAGTGGATAGAAGGGGTTACGTGCAGCAGACCTTCTGTGGTTTACTCAGTACGCCCAGGTATTGCCTGAGACCAACAGTGGGGAGTGAGGGCAGTCATGCAGGCCCTCTGTGGGCTTTTAAAAAAAGGTCTGAGTTTGGGATGCCGTATGCCCTAGAGTAATATCCCCAGGTGGTTTTCTCATCTCACCTTCCAGCAGGTGAGGGTATGACCACTACCCCCCACCCCTTTCCCAATGCATCTCATTCTCCATCTCTCAGAGAGTCACTACCTGCCAGGAACTGTTCTGGGCTCAGGGACACTGGAGGGAAGAAACAGTCCCACCTTCATGGAGCTTACAATTTAGGGGGGGGGGGGGGCGGAGATGAGCAGTTAACAGATAAATAGAAATTGCCTACAGGGGACTAATGTTGCAGATAAATGGAAAACAGTGTCAGGGTGGGGGCAGGGGTAGCAGAAGAGGTATATGGAGGAGAGGTTGCAATTGAAGCAAGGAGATCACAAAGACCTTCACCCTGAAGGTGACATATAAGCAAAGACCAGAAGTTGGTGAATGAGGAAGCGAGCCATGTGGATCAGTGCAGGCAAAGGCCAGTGCAAAAGTCCTGAGACAGCAGCGTCCATGGGGTGCTGGAGCTCTAATGAGGAAACCACTGTGGCTAGGGAGCTTGCTCTGGGTCGGGGAGGCTCAGAAGGATGAAGTCACTGGCCTCAGCAGAAGGAGAGCAGTGGTATGTTGGACCCGACTGGAAAGTCAGCGTTCTTACCCACAAGGGGCCTGACCTGGAATGGGTTGAAAGCAAGTAGGTGCCTGGCTCTGTACCAGGCACCCTAGGTAACCATTTGGGGGAAGTCCCACTCTTCTGGGGCTGTTGCTCTGAAGGAAGGAGGAGAGGAGCCTGCAAAGAGTCAGCTGAGAGTGAGACCAGTTTCTGCAAGAACGCATGTGATGCTGTTTTCATGACTGTGTGTGTGGACGGGGTGGGGGCGGCGGGAACTCCAGGTGCCTGGGCACGCAGCGCACCCATTCTAAGTGTGAGTCTAAGCGCATATGCTGCTCACGGCCCAGGCGGGGGGCTGGAGTGAAATGGTGGTCTACTCCGCGCCCCACAGCCAGGGGAGTATGAGTGAGCACAGGCACCCTGTCTAGCCCCTGGGGCTATGCATACCAGAAGGGCTCCGGGTCTGTCATGGGGAACATTATCTGTGTCCACATGTCTACAGCAGAGACTGTGTCATTGCGTGTGTGAGTCACCAGCGTATGTGATGGTGAGACGCTGTCTCAGCAGCATGATTCCCGGGTTAGAGTCTAGATTCTGCCACTTACTCAGTATGGCCTCTGACAAATTACCTAAGCCTCTTGGCCTCACTTTCCCCATCAGAAAAATGGGGATATTCATAAGGTTGTTGTGAGGATCCGATACATTAATATATGTGAGATGCTGGGACGGTGCCCGACACACACCGAGAGCCATGTGTGAGCCATCATGATGTTAGAGATCTGTCTGCAGATGTCTGTTTGTCTGTGGTCCCCATCTGTGTACCTGTCTGCACACACAGCCTCATTCTTAGCCCTGCATTTGGAGAGCTTGGTCTCCTCTCCAGCCACTGAGAGCAAATGTGCTGGTTGGGCCAGGGGCTGAGGGAAGGAATGGCAGGAGGGGGCTCCTTCCCTGGCCTGGCCAGCTGGACTTTTCACAGCCCAGGGCCTCTGTCCCTCAGAGTGGCCAAGCAGCTAGACAGGCAGGCAAAGGAGGACCCCCTCCCCGGGCTGCCATGAGCCAGAGCTGGAGCCGTCACTAGCCCCGACCCCATGGCTGGGGTCTCCATGTCACATGTTCCCAGATTAGGAGATGCCAGAGGGCAAGGCCGAGTCTGAGCCATCTGAGTCGCCCTGTCACAGCCTTCCATCCGTGACACTGCGAGCTGGCTGACTTGCTGAATCCTCACAGGGGCTTGCCAGGATAGGTCCTCCCATTGTCCCCACTTTACAGATGGGGAAACTGAGGCACGGAGCAATGACTTGCTTATGTAAGTCACACAGCTGGTGAGTAGAAGACCAGAACTCAAAGCTGATTGTCAGGCTCCAGAAGCCGGAATCTTCTACCCCATCTCTTTTATTGAGATAAATATACTGAATTAAATTTACTGATTAAATATATGTGAGATGAGTGAATCAGTGAAAGAGACAGACAGAGAGCAAGGTTTGGGGTGGGCCCAGGCAGCTGAGAAAAAGGTGGGGAGTGATTCTGGCAGAAGAGGGGACCTCCTTTGTGCCCTGCTGGGAAGCCCTGGGAATAGGAGGGGAAGGTGGCTGGGCCCAGGTGGTGGGGGTCTGCAGGGCCAAGCAGAGGGGCTGGGATCCGAATGGCTCCACTCTTCAGAGACCTGGCCACACTGAGGTGCCATGGGGACAGGCCACCTGGATCCTTCTTACCTAAACTGGTAAGCTGAGTCCAGGCCTCCGGGAGTTCATGGCAGAAGGTGGACTAAGGGAGTGGGATAGGACAAAGGCTCCACAGCCATTGTGGGCCTGGAACCCCTTCACCCTTGCCTCCTGACCAGCATCCCTTGGGGCAAGTCACCTCCTGTTATCACACCTCAAGTTCCTCATCTGAATCAATGCGTTGATGACATAAAAGTCATTAGCACAATGCTTGACATATAGTTCTTAATAAATGACCCTCTGCTTGCAAACAAGGACTTAAAAAAAAAAAAAAAACTATAAAAATAACAACAGCGGGGTGCCTGGGTGGCTCAGTGGGTTAAAGCCTCTGCCTCCGACTCAGGTCATGATCCCAGGGTCCTGGAATCAAGGCCAGCATCCAGCTCTCTGCTCAGCAGGGAGCCTGCTTCCCTTCCTCTCTCTCTGCCTGCTGCTCTGCCTACTTGTGATCTCTGTCAAATAAATAAATAAAATCTTTAAAAAACAACAACAACAACAACAACAATGAAAAGATCTAGTGGAAAAGGTGGACAGCATGCATAAACAGACGCGAAGTTTAGGGAGGGAACGGGAAACCACAAAAGACCAAACTCTAACTGGAAATACCAGAATTGTGCTAAAAAGAAAAATATGGTATCAGAGAGGAAGTGTTCTTTTGATAAAGTTATTGGCAGACTGGACCCAGGAGAGGAAAGTTAACTCGGTGATGGGGCAAGAGAAATTCCGCATACTGGAAAGCGAAAATGAGAGTAAAAATTCATCGTGCAGGCTTCCTAGATTTGTTAAGACAGTTGAAGCCCAGTGCCAGACACGTGCTGGTCAGAAGTATCAGTCCTTCACATACCTGAAAAATACGCATTTCACTGCTAAGATGCACCAGATGGTGTTCTTAGTGCTGGGATTGCATGGTGAGCCAAAGGACAAAGGTTCCTGCCCCATGGAGCACACACCTGAGACGTGAGTCAGAATAAAAATAAATAACTAAAACATAGAGTATGTAGAGATGCTCTAGCCTACGGAGAAAAACTTCAGGAGGGGGTCAGGGAGAGGAGATGTGGGGGATGCACTTTATGGAAGAAACCATGTGATTATCTGGAAGAGCATTTGGAGCAGAACAGTAGCAGGTGCAAAGGCCCTGGGGCATGAGTGCTCACAGTATTTGTGGGAAATCTAGAAGGCCAGGGTGACCAGAGTTGAGTGATCAAGAATGATGGAAAATCAGGTCAGAGAGGTAAGTGGGGAGTGAGGGTGCCAAGAGGAAGGCAGATGATCCTGTAAGAATTTTGACTTCAACTGTGAATGAATTTGGGAGCCTTGGGAAGATTTTAACAAGAAGAGTCACATGACCAAACTTCTGTTTAATGGAATCCTGATGGCTGTTACCTGGAAAGCAGACAGGGGGGGACCAAGTGAAGCAGGGAGGCTGAAACAGGGAAGTCTCCCAGTGACGTCCAGGGGCAATCATGCCACCTGGAGCCGAGGTAACGGCAGTGGAGGCCAAGGCAGGTTTTGGATTCAGGGTGCGTCTCCAAGACCCAGCTGATGTTGGGAGAATCGTAATTGTTGCCGTTGCTGTTGCTAGGGCTAATCAGCAGCTGGGAAGCTTTGTCAGGGAGTCTCCGCCCAGAGAAGCAGGAGGAAGCAGCCCATCTGCCCTGTCCTGCTGGGGGGGATCGCACTGATCCTGCTAGGGGGTGAGTTGTCAATGACCTCCCGTTGGTCTCAGGAGCTGGTGGGACAGGCTCCTAGCCCCCAGGCAGCGGGGCAATGGGGGCAGGCTCAGGTCTGCTCTGCTGGCCCCCACTCCACAGCTGTAAGGCTGAGTTGTTTACTCGAAATCAGCAAAGGTCAACAACACATTCATCCGGAGAAGCTGGTCCCTGCAGCAGCCGGTGGCCCCACGTCTCCCCCTGAACCTTCATGGGGAGAGGAAGCATCTCTCCCAGACAACCCACCTCTTGCATGACTCCCCACCCCTCCCTCTCCTTCACTGTGCACCGCCCAGGCTGGCCCCTGACCTTCACCTGGCCAGCTCTCACGGGCCCCTTGCTGGGGCTTTGCATCCATTCCACTCTCTTCCATCCACCCCACTCAGAGCAGCTGAGGGGACTTTCTGAAAAATATGACAATGGTGCTGAGTCTGCTTCCTACATTTCTATACTGGGCAAACTTCCATTCATCCAGCATGTCCAAGATCAATGCTGTCCTCTCCAGGGGGGCCTTCCTTAACCATCTGCAGGCTGGCTTCCCTTCTGGCTCCCACAGGCCCCGTGTGCCCTTCTCTTCATTGATTCACATTGCACTACAAGGAGGAACTTGCCACACAAGCCCCGCCCCACTGGCTGTGGCAGACATCACTAAGCGATCAGGGCGCTCTTCCCCACTGAGCCCAGACCCAGCCTTGGGACTGCGGCACCCTAGGACTAACTGCAATTAGAAAGAGGTGAACAGATAGGTTAAAACCCATTTTTTCATCTGCAGTTCCTGGTTGATATTATATACACACACACACACACACACACTCACATGAGCTCACACGCATGTGAGCACACACACACCCGCATGCACCTACAACCCTGTAGACCATGGCTTCCTTGAGGGCAGGGTGCAGTGTCTCACTCTTCAGTCTCTCCGGGTTGTCACCGAGGGGCTGACATTGCAGAAGTGCTCACCCAGGCTTGTCCTCCACTCAGCCTCCGCTGTGGCCTGCAGACAGCTGAGAAGTATGTCACTGACGACTGGGCTCTGTCATGTTTCACAGGTGAGACCACTGTGGTCCGGGAGCGGGCGTCCCCCCCAAGCTACCCTCAAGGTCAAGCAGCACCCCAGGACTGGAGCCCGGTGATCTCTACCTCCCCTGGCCCTCAGAGGCTCTCTAGGCCATACTGAGCTTCCATAATGTCCTTTGCACTCAACTCCAATGAGCATTTGTGTCTACCCTGTTCGACATTGGGTCTCCCTCAGGAGGAAACTCACAGACCGTTTGAGGAGAAATTTGGGGAACTGAAACCTCTACCCTCTCTGGGCTCTTCCCCCATTCTGTCTACATTGACTGTCGTGTCTCATCTCAAGTTAAAAGCCAAGGTTTACGGGGTACGAGTTACAAATGCTTGACAGCATTTCTCAGTAATGTCCCATGTCCACAGATAAAAGAATTCTAGGGACATAGGTTCTGGAAATTCTATGTGAGACCCTCTCCTTGTGAAGCTTTGCACTTCACATAAAAGAATCTAACTCAGGCAAAAAAGAAAAGAAAAAGTGTATTAAACTTCATCTGATCTGGTTCTTCAAACTTCTTTAACGGCATACCCCCCCTTTTTTTTCAAAGTTCCTGTTTGCATATCTTTCAGTTACCATCCTGTGTGTTACATCGAACCCTCAGTCGAGCTAGTCTAAACAACTAAAATAGTACGCTGGCTTTTGTGACTGATATGTCTTGAAGTCACAAGGGCCTCAGTTATGGTTACATCAAGGCTTAGCTCTGTTGCCAGGGATCACTATTCCCTCCTCTGGGCCTTTGTCAGCTTCCTTGTCTGACTTTCCTCATAGCAACAAAATGGTAGCCATAGCTCTGGTCACCCCATCTGCACACCTGCTTCACAGAGGAAAAGAAGCCTTCTCTCCTCCCCATTATGGACTGCGTGTTCTGGGCCTGCTTAGTCCAAGTGCTCATCCCTGAGCC
Source organism: Enhydra lutris kenyoni (assembly GCF_002288905.1). Taxonomy (NCBI): domain Eukaryota; kingdom Metazoa; phylum Chordata; class Mammalia; order Carnivora; family Mustelidae; genus Enhydra; species Enhydra lutris. The sequence continues at coordinate 28,219,137 of NW_019154090.1, forward strand.
AATCCCCAGGTAAGAGGAATGGGTCTTGAAAGCCCACCCCAAGAATAAAGTCATCGTGTTTTCTACAAAGCCTGTGGCAGTGTCCTCTCTCTAGAAACACTCATCCCACCCGCCCCTACCACCTTTTTTCCTGCTAAGATCCTAAGGATGGTTAGGCCTCTTCCTGAATCCTGGGTGTAAATCATGATTTGTAGAGCCATGTAATTCTCTTCGCTAGCAGTTGGTTCAGAAATAGCTGTAAGACTTGGTTCTAGCTGATTAGATACAAGCAAAACTCTGCTGGGTGAGGCTTCTAGGAAAACTTTCGCCTTTCTGACAAGAAGAACAGACCTGACTGGCAGGCCCCTTTGCCCCATTACCATTCCTTCTTCATCAAACCCAGAAGAAGGATTCAATACCTCAGAGGCATGGCAGCCATCTTGGGACCATGAGGCAGCAACTGTGAAGACTAACGCCACAATGCCAGAGATGCTGGAACAGATGGACGGGTCCCAAGGCCTACATAGCATCACCAGGCAGCTGCACACACGCTGGTCTATTTTCAGTACAAAATTAGAAATTCATATTTGTTTAAGCCAAAGGCATTTCTCACTGACACAAGGCCGAGTCGTTTTTTTTTGCAAACTACGACTTGTGTGGGCACAGAGACACAGCCTAGAAGGCACAGTTCAAGTTTCGGTGAATCCCTAAGACTTCTTAAACATATTCCGCCCCCCGGATGTTTGTGAGAAAGCAGATTATCCAGCCTTTATCCACTCCAGCAGAGGGCCAAGTGTCCCTGTCTGAGTGGGACGTCAGGAGTCACACGCCAGGCGACAGGCCGCAGAACGCAGCCACTGGCTTTTCTGTGTCCCAGGGTTGCTCTGGGGCTGGTTTCAGAGGCCAGTAGCAATGGCAACATGAAAGCCCATTCTTTACCCCAGATACCAGTTGGGGTTCAGAAAAGTCTCCCTAGAGCCTTCAACTTATTCCCCCTTCCATCCCAGTCATGCTGGGATCTCTCCTGAGAAAAAACCCAAAAATGAGAAAAGGGAAAACCTAAGAACATAAGCATTATCATCACAGCCAGATACACCGTAGCCCAAAAAAAAGAGAACAGATCCAAATGTTCTACCACAAGAGAAGGATTAAGAAAGTGCTTGATGGAATATTATGCGGACGTGAAAATGATGCTTACAAATTTGGTAATACTAAAAGGAAATAGGCACAATATTTGTTACTAAGAAAGCCGACCACAACCTCTTATATATATGGCTTGATCTCAGGTATACAAAAATTTTACCAGGGAGGAAAGAAATACACTGAGATGTTAACAGTGGCAGTGCCTGGTTGGGGTCGTTATGGGTACTTTGGGGGGTTATTTTTCCTGCTGTTCTGTATTTTCCCATTTTGCCTGTATGTGCTACTTTTGTAAGCAGAAAGAACAAAACTGGCTTCTCTTTTTAAAGCTTCCAGGACCCTCCACTGCATGAGATCGTTGCTGTCATCTCCCCTCCAGTAAAGCTGATAATGCAGGGCTTCCTAGAGCAGGTGACCCTTCCTGCACTGGGGCCAAAATAAAAACAAGCTTCCCAACCTGGCATACTTGATTAATAGCTTGAAATTCTTTCAACAGGAGAAGGGAGTGGTAGGGAAAGGGGAAAATCAACACCCTATTTTTAAATGCTGACGTAAGCTTACAGGAACTAAAGACAAGAGGAGGTACGCACCATTCCAGGCCTTATGCAAATGTATGCAAATGAGATGCGGTCCCTGGCTTAGTGAGAATTCTGGGCCTGAGCTCCCACCTGGATTCCTGGGTCTCACTGAGCTGGGAGAGGAAGAGAGGAGGGAGGGGACGGAATAGCGATGACCCCCATTTGTTGAGCACCTACTAAGTGTCCAGCTTGCAAATCAGTTTCACCGCCTAGAGCTCCTCTGTCCCTGAGCACATTCTGAGGTGTAAGTGAGATGATTGTCCCCACTTTGCAGTTAAGTCAAATGGGGCTCAGAGAAGGAAGTAATCTGTGTAAGGTCACAGAGGGACCAGCTGAGTCGGAAGCAGGCCAGACACCCTGGGGCACAGGATGTGGCATCTCTGGTCCTCACAGGGGAGGGGAGGGGAGGGGTGGGGAGGGGAGGGTGAGAGGAGAGGAGAGGAGAGGAGAGGAGAGGAGGGGAGGGGAGGGGAGGGGAGGGGACGGGACGGGACGGGACGGGACGGGACGGGACGGGACGGGACGGGAGAGAGGCACTGCCATTAGACATCCAGGTAGGATATGTGCACAGACCTTACCTGGCCTTTGCACCTGCACAGAACTCCTGGCCTTTGCACCTGCTGTGCTCTCTAACCAAAATGCACCCCAGGCCCATAACTCGAACCCTGACATCTATGCCCTGCCCTGCCCCGCCCCACTTGCTTTCTCTTTGTAGCACTTATCTCTTCTGTATGTATTTGCTAATGGCCACAAAGCATGCTCTGTGATAGTAGGGAGTTCAGCTCTGGGGTTCACCTGTGTTTCCAACACCTGGTACATACCTGCTGTTCGAGACACAAGTGTCCAATGGATTAACGAGTAGATAAATGAATCCCAACTCCCTCTGGACCTAGCTATACAAGCTTGCCCAATGACCCAATGACAATAATAATAGCATAATTACTAACGGTGCACTATTATTATTATTCTAATGAACATATCTGAGTGCATGTTCTTACAACCCTTATTTAACCCTCACATCGAACATCTGAGGCAGGAGAGAGACCTGTTTCCATTAGACAGCTGCAGAGGCTCCAAAGAATCAGCGACATGGCCCAGAATCCGACAGCAACACAAGCAGAGCCAAAGCTTGAACCAAGCACGTCTGATTCTAGAACTTACTTCCCTACCCACCATGTGACGTTGTGCCGGGTGCATTCCACCCAATAAGAAGGCAGGTGCCACCTCTGCATTATTCATAGATGTACTCCCTGTGCCTGGCACTTGCTTGCTCTGGATGAGAATTAGTTAAATAAATCAGTCGTTCCCAAATCTTAGTTCCCGGATCTGCGGCGGTGTTAGGAACTTGTTAGAAATGTTGACACTTGGTCCACTGCAGACCGAGCGAGTCACACTGCTGCACACCTGGATGGTCAGAACCACAAGGATGAATGAATGGAAGTGCCAAGCTGTTGCGCCCTCCCTAGAGTGGGGCTGATCATTCAGCGGGGTCTTAGCAAGGGCAGGATGAGAATCGCCCCCAGTGCCAGACCTGGCAGGGCTTCAAGTTTTCCTGGTTCTTCCCACAAGCTACTGGAGGAAAAGTTTTCGGCTCACATTTCAGGCCTTTGATTCTGGCCTCATCTGGCGGGGAAGATGCCAGCTTGTCAGAGGGAGCGGAGAGCCGGGAGTGATGGTGCCGGAGCAGGAGGATCTATTATTAATTACCATGTAACATTGATTAAGAGCCCACAGGGCACCGCAGCTGCAGGAGCTTGGGACAGCCTCCACTCCTGCCTGGAGGGGAAAATGATTAGCCACATTATGAAAGGAAATATTCATCCTGAGCAGGCCTGAGCAAACACCTCCAGGGGTGGGATTTCCTTCTCCCAGGATCTCTCTTCCTGGAGCGGGGCAGCGGGCTCAGTGGCCCGGGGCAGGTTTGTTGGGGTAGGAGGCTGGACCAGCTGACCTTGAACCCGCCTGCAGTCATGGGGGTGGGGGTTGACAGATCTGAGAGCACGTGCTCTTCCGCCCAGTTCTAGATCTGAGATGCCCAGCTTGGCCTCTTTGAGAAAGCAGTTTAAGACAGCTGGATCTTTCTGATTGTTTGCAAGACGAGGCAAAACTGGATTGCAATGTCAAATCTCATTTTTAAATATGATTAAAATCCGGGTTTTTAGCTACTTTAGCTACCAATTCTGGGTTTCTAGCTACTCAGCTGCCATTGTCCCATTGAATCTTTTCAACAACCCCATCTAGATGAACTGACTGAGGCTCAGAGTGGTCACTAGCACAGCAAGTTAGTGGGAGGAGCCGGGGTTCAAGCCCACGTGTACTTCCTGAGTCCTACTGGAGCGCCCAGGTGTCTTGTCCCTTGTATCCCCAAACCACATAAACATATTCCTAAAAGTCTATAGTTACTGCTCTGTCCAGGCTACCCTCCTCCAAACCGTGCCTCACACCTAGCTCTAGCACAGGAATCCCTAGTCAGACAATACATCCAGATGTTTGGATTCGAACACCTGGTCAACCCAACTATGCTGTGCTTCTAGAGGAAACTCCCCACTGCTTCCAGCACCAAGTGCCCACGAACCAGCCTCCTCCTCCCTCTGGGCTTGCTTCTGATCTCTGACCTCAGGTTTCCAAGAGAGTCAGGTGGGACGGATCAGCTGCCTCTCTCTCCCGGGCCGTGAAAGCACCACAGGATGATGGGGTTTTTTTCCTGCCACTGACTAGCCTCAAGCTTTAGGCAAGACCCTACCCTTCTCTGGGACTTGTTATCTTCTACGTGCCGAAGAGGACTGTTCAGACCCAAGAATCAAGTTCCTTGCGTCTTTAGTTTATGATCGTCACTGGCCAAGGTGATTCCTAAATTCCAGAGCAAGAAGACGGACCCCATAGATGACGGGGGCAATGAGGATGCCAGGATACCAGCTCACAGTGTTTCCATGCAACCTGCAAGCTAGGCACTTAGGGCAGCTTCTCTTAAGTCTCATGCCTGCCCCCACAGACAAGGCAGTATGGTAAGTGCCATTTTACAGAAACAAAATTCAAGCCCAGGGAGGGAAATTAGTCCTGGCCACACATGCGGAGCTGTTACTCCTCTATCCACCCTACGCCCTCTCCCTTGGCCCCTAAACACGAGGCATGTTGGCTCCTTCTAGATTTCTCCATCTGCAGTCCAGGCCACACCAGATCCCTGGGGGCTGTGCAGGTTGCTCTTGTTTCCCAGGAAGCCATGTAGAGCCCTGAGGACTCATTCAGGAGTCCACCAACTTGGGGAAGAGTTTTTAAATTGGTCCAGGTGACTGCTAGTCCCCAGGGAGGTAGTAAGCTCCCCGTCCTTGCAGGTATACAAACTACAGCCGGGCAATGAATTTGGAGGAATGTTGTAACAGAGTTTCCAACCCCAGATGCGGAACTAAATAAGGGGCTTTCTGGGGGAGAAAACAGAAGTGAGGAGTCAGACTGCCTAGGTTCAAACCCCACTTGTTTTGCCATCTGACCCTGGGCAGGTTTCTAAGTTTCTCTTTGCTCCATGTCCCAGGCTTTAGAACAGAACTAGTACCAGGACCGGTCTCATCGCACGGCTGTAAGATTACACAAATTAATATGTGTGAAGAGACACTTAGCAGAGTGCCTGGCACATGGCAAGTTTATAGCATATAAATTTAAAGCATTAGCTATTACTTTCAAACTTCTGATTTTAACTTCGGAGTCCAATCTTCCAAACCCAGTTGCAGTGGATGCTGGTATAAGAAACAGATCAAAGAGAAGCCACTTGCCCGAGGAAGTGGGGGGCAGGGGCACGGGAGCCCTGCCAAATGCACCCCCTTCCTGCAATGGTCTCAATCCCACACCGAGGGTCTATGTGACTGATGTGCCACCCGTAGCCTGTGCCACCATGGGCCCTCCACCTCGCAGGCTCAGAAACGCTCCCTGCCATCAAAATCCAGTCTATTTGGGACCCTCCAAGTGACGCCATTCAGCTGCCATTTTTTTTTTAAGATTTTATTTATTTGACAGAGAGAGGGAGATCACAAGTAGGCAGAGAGGCAGGCAGAGAGAGAGGAGGAAGCAGGCTCACTGCTGAGCAGAGAGCCTGATGCGGGGCTCGATCCCAGGACCCTGAGATTATGACCTGAGCCGAAGGCAGAGGCCCAACCCATTGAGCCACCCAGGAGCCCCTCAACTGCCACGTTTTACAGGTGGGGAAACTGAGGTCCAGAGGGGAGTGGGACCTTGCTCAGGTCACCAGCCCATGGAGGGACAAGTTCCCCTGACAGGGCAGAGGGGCATCTCAGACCTATTCCCAGAAAAAAACAAACACCAGGTCACATAGGGTCCTCATCGCCCCTTCCCCAAAGCAGGGCTTCCCACAGCAGGAAGCTGGCTTCTGAAAACAGTTGCAGCCTGCTGGAAAGTAGGGAGGGAGAGGAAGTGATATTTAGAAAAGGAAAGAGGGGAGGCAAGAGGGGAGAAGGTTGAGGCGGGGGATGGTGTGGGAAGGCAGTTCAGGCCTTCCAGAGACAGAGAGAGGCTCTCCCCAGCACCACTCACCAAGCCTGGGAGGGAGGAACCTGCAGTCAGCAAGCCCAGAGCAGTCCTCAGACTCCCTCCACCAACCCCCTAAGGACCCTGCCACCCTCCATACAAGGTCTGGCTCTCGGGGAAGGCATGGCCACAGGCTGCCTGAGTCCCATCAGGAGACACCTATAGGGACCGTCGGATTCCAGACCCTCACTACACAGAGGGGACAACCGCCCAGAGAGGAGCAACAGCCTACCCAAAGACACACAGTGGGTTGAGGCCAAGGTGGGACCAGCCCTCTGATGCTGGGGCCTTACTGCTTTCACTGGTCTCCAAGCTTATCATAGCAACAACACTTGAAGAAGCAGGCACAATTCTGTGTCCTCATAAAAAACCCCATGGGGAAGGACCATGATTCCCATTCCACAGATGAGGCACATCAAGGTTACAGAATGTGCCTGGCACGCAGCTGGGACTTGATAGAGTGGGGATTACGCATCCCACATCTTGATTGCTGCTCTGTCAGTGGGGAGAGGACCTTCTTCTGGAAGTTCAAGCGTTAGTGAACATGGGTGAAGGGGACTTTAGGGTGCGGGGAACCCCCATAGAGCTGTTGAAGCCGTGTATGGACCGCTGACATGCACACAGCTAACATTCCTCTCACACTAGCTACTAGAAAACCAAAAACGTGATTTTCCCAGCTTCCCTTGCAGCCAGGGTAGCAAGAGGCACTGATGTGGTTGGTGAGATTTAGGTAGAAGCCTCAGAGACAGCCTCTCTCCACAACTAGAAAGCCCTTTCTTTTTACTTAGTCCTTCCCCTTCTTCCTCCATGGAATGAAGATGCAACGCCTGAGACCTGGCAGTCATCCTGAAACTATGAAGCCCCAGGAAAGAGGACAAAGGGCTACATGTGGAAGACAGTAAAAGCTCTGGTGATTGGAGCCTGGGGCCCAGGGGCATCAGCCGGAGCCACACTGGTTACAAAGAAGCCACCAGAGAAGTTCTCCTTTCTCCAGCTGGACAGACCCCAACAGACCTGGCTTCGGTCTTGGTTCTGGCATTGGCTAGCTGTGCATCCTTGGACACGTTACTTACCCTTTCTGAGCAGGTACCTCAAATATAAAATGGAGACTCATTCATCCCATAAATGTGTATCGGGTCCCTCGCCTGCTCCGGGCACTTGAGATACAGCAGGGAATAACAAACAAGCCCCCACTCTCAGGATAGGGCCCACCCTGGACTTCTTGCCATTCGGACAGTAAGCACCAGCCCGGTTATGCCTCGACAGTAGGATTTCTGCTACTTGTAGCTGAATGCATTAGTAATTATGCTAATGGTAGGGATGAGATGGGACCACAGGCCCGCGTGACCCCAAGCCCAACTCCATCTGTGGAATCCCCCTGCCTCACAGGGGTCACCCCTTTCCCCCTCCCAATTTCTCCCTAATGCAGTAACATTACGCCTTAGCCTGGATCGGGGCTCCGAAAATGCTCCTGAGCAATTAATCGCCTCTCAGGCCCCACTGTCACCAGCCACCAGACCACCTGACACGAACCCACTGGAGAATTGTGAGGAATGGAGTAGGGATCTCTTCTGGAACCTACGGACATGAAAATTTCGGGGTACCAAGTCTGCAGAAACTTGGACCTCCAGGCACCACATTTGACTTGGCCCACGATTACCCAAGGGACCTACCCTTCATTTGACTATGAAGTAAATACTTACTGAGGACATGCAAAGTGCCAGGTGCCCACAGGTGACCAAAGCCAGTCAAGTCCTCACCAGCAGAGCTCACATCCTAGCAGGGAGGCAGACTGTGAGCAAACAGCGGCTGCATTCCTCTTGATAAGACCCCTCACCCCTATAAAGCACTTTATAGTTGACATTATCTAACTCCAAACCCTCAATGACCCTGTTTCTCAGGGTCATCTTCCAGTTTTACAGAAGATACAAAGACGTCAAATGGGGAACTAAGTAGAGACTTCCCCATGATTACCAGCCACATCCAGGAGGCAGCAAGGTTGGAACCTTGGTCAGGCTGGCTGCCATGCCCCCCCACCCCACCCCAGGGTATGTCATCTGTCTCTAGAATAATCCAAGCAGGCCCCTCGGCCACCGGTATCTGTTGCTCTGGGTGTCATGAAACAACTGTCGGAAATAAAAGGCCCCCACCCGAAAGCAGAGTTGGGTTGGGACACAGCCTTGCCAGCTACATGGCAGCCTCCTCATCAAGCTGTGGGTGTCTGATGGTTCTTTAATTCTTCATCCCCGCCGAACACAGGCCCAGGGCTTCAGCCATGCTTTGGGAGCTCCCCCGTGGGGGAGCCTGGGTAATGAGTCCAGACCTGTCAAGAAGTTTGGGATCCGTCTGCCCACAACAGGTTCCGTGGTCCTCCCACACCAGCCCCGTCAAGAAGAGCAGAGAATGACAACAAGCCAGAAGGCTTCTTCAAAGACACCAGGGCCCTGGGCTGGATTTGCAGTTTTCAGGGCTCCAACCTCTTGGCCCTATTTCCACCCCACCCAGCCCAAGGTCTTTCAGACTTCGTGCTAAGCAGAGGAAGTGCCGAGGGTGGGGGAGGGACAAGGCTGGGAGAGGCACGTCTGTGGGGAAGCAATAGCTCAGGGGTTAGGAAGAAGTTACCAGAGAAGAAGATCTCCTTTCTCTAGCTGGGCAGAGCCCAACAGACCTGGCTTCCATCTTGGTTCTGGCATTGGCTAGCTGTGCGTCCTTGGACACGTCACTCACCCTTTCTGAGCAGGTACCTTGAATATAAAATGGAGATTCATTCATCCTATGAATGGGTATTGGGTCCCTCGCCTGCTCCGGGCACTCGAGATACGACAGGGAATAACAAACAAGCCCCGCTGTCACGGTGGGGCATTTGTGAAGATTGGAGCATATATATGGCATCGTGGCCCATACTGAGGAGGACTTGATCCCGGGTCATTATGACTTTTGTTCTTTTTTTTTTTTTTTAATTTTATTTATTTATTTGACACAGAAAGAGAGATCACAAGTAGTCAGAGAGGCAGACGGGGGTGGGGAGCAGGCTCCCCGCCGAGGAGAGAGCCCGATGCAGGGCTCAATCCCAGGACCCCGAGATCATGACCTGAGCCAAAGGCAGAGGCTTTAACCCACTGAGCCACCCAGGTACCCCATGACTTTTGTTCTTAAAAGAGAATTTAGGCTTTATACAGCCAATTCTTTTCTATGACGTACCTCATATGATCATTTTTACCACAGCAGAAAAGGATTTCCCCCTTGCCACTCACATACACGCATGCGCTCACACATGTGCATGCCAGCCATGTCGAGGGAATCGATGTCCTCCTCCAGAGTTGCCTTTGACACTCATATTTCCTACCCCGCGAGCTTGTGGTCTCATTCATTTCCCCCGTGCTGCAAAGTCTTTTAATTTGTCCGTTGTCGTCTGGCACTGAGCAGGGACCCATGACTGTTGCCTTCCCTCACTCCCTCATTCATTCAGCCATTCGTTCATTCACTGGACAAGCATCCACGGAGTCCCACAGTGTGCCAGGCCCTGCTGCGACCAAGACAGACCAAGGACCTGCCTCGTGGAGTTTTCATCCTCAAAGGGAAGACAGAGGACAGGCAAAAAGTACATGGTACCCACAGGTGTCGGATGCCAGGAGGGGGTGGGGTGGAAGGGCCATTCCGGATGGGCTGTCGTCTTCAGAGGTGACATCTGAGCTCCATCGCGTAACCTGTTCTGGGTTCCCAGACAGCCACCACAGGTGATCAGGCAGAAACACAAAAACGGGCATGGACAGAGCCTGGCGAATCCCTGCGCTCATTCAGACTCCTAGAATAGGGCCCCAAGAGCTTACCTCAGACTCCAACCCCTCTCTGAAGAATTGGGAGAATAGTTTGAACAGAGAGGGAAGGGGGTTCCCCAAGGTCACAGAGCCAACAAGGGCCCACCTCCTAACTCCAGCCGGTGCTGTGGTCACAAAACCACTCACTGCCTTTCTGGACGTCACCGTAAGGGGTCAGGAGAATCCTAGGAGACACAGAGTGTCGCAGACGTTCACGAACCATCTGGAGACGCACAAACACGACGTGTCCCTCCACTTCCAGCAGTGCTTGTCCTTGTGCTTGGAGAACCACAGGAGCCCACAGCAAGCAGCCTCCATCCAGGCTTAGCATCTGGGAACCATGGTTACAGCTGCCTTTTGATGGGCAGGGGATTCGGAACGCCTTCTAGCCACCCCCTGGCTCCTAGAGGCTGTGTCAGAAGCAGGAGCAAGGTTCCAGGGGACAGGCTGGAGGTCACCAATTACCCCGAGACACCACCCCCTGCACCTTCCCCGCCCGAGCCGATCATCCGGGCACCTTGCACCACCGCAAAATCCTTTTTAGAGCCCTGAATTAAAAATAAATTTGCAAGCACATAACCAGATGTTACATGGGGAAAAGATAAATAACTCAGCCTGTCAAGGAACTGCCTCATCTCAGTCAACCCTCTCTCTTTCACAAGGTTTTAATTTTTAATTTCACAGCGGTAACTATAGCAACCTGCAAAAATAATATATTCCAAAGCAAAACAACTTTCTTGGCTCTGGCTTGGCATCTCCATGTTCCCTCCTTCTCTCCTCTCTACCAACTTCACGCAGGTCTGTGCCCAGAGTGGATGAATGTTCTCAGCTTTGAACTCCCTTATTCATTAAGCAATTAATCCATTCATAGGCAAGTATCTCTTGCCATCCAAATGCATGCCACTCCAGAGTTCCGGTTGCGGAATATTGGACAACGGGTTCAGAATCGTGAGAGACGCCATGTTACGCAACGTACTGGTTCCTAAGTTTTGCGTGGACAGGAGCAAGAGTTTGGCTAGCAAGCGACACCTATATTCCCTGGAAGCCTAATTTGTCCCAGGGTCAGTGCTGGGCACCAGGGAGTGAAAGAGCTGAGGAAGACTCAGCCTGATTTACAAGGAGCCCAAAGTTCTTTGGGGAAGACAGGCACAGAAACAGATCATTTCAGGGGCGCCTGGGTGGCTCAGTTGGATTGAGCATCTGACTCCTGATCTCAGCTCAGATCTTAATATCAGGGACATGAGTTCAAGCCCTGCCTTGGGGCTGCCAGTGTGGAGCCTATTTTTAAAAAAATTTTAAAAATTTAAAAACCCAGATCGTTGCAATCCGATAAGACAAGTCCCTGGCTAAAAGGGATGAATAATGGCTACAAATGGGGCACAAAAGAAGGAAGAGGTTTCAGTATCTAGTGGGGTCTGGGAAAGCTTCAGAGAGGAGGTGACTTCTGAGATGGATCTTGCTGATGAGCAGAAGTTTTCTGAGTACCGAAATAGGAAAGGGCCTGCCAGGCAGGTGGAACGGAAGTGCAAAGGCAGAGACGCGGGAGGCAGGTTGGCAGGGTCCACACGCAGGACGCCAGTTGTGCCTCAGTGGGTGGAATCCTGGCGAGGTCGGTAGAACACAAGCACACCAGCCCAGATCTGTGTTGAGGATTTCCACTCGGAGGCAAGGGGAAATCAACAAAGTCATGGGGGTGGACAAAACATATTTTAAGAGGTGACTCTGGGGACAAGTGCGGGGAATGGATTGGTGGGGACAGACTGGAGACAGCCTGTAGGTAATGCAGCGGGTATTGGCCTATGGTGGGTCATGGCTGTAGGGCAGAAAGGAGGGTAGAATTCTCAGCTTGGGTTCCCTAAGAAGCAGACCCTGAGCCAAGGGTTCAAATGTATGTGGGAGGTGATCCCCAGAAGCACTGATTACAGGTGGAGAAGTGAAGAGAAAAGAGAGGAAGCCATGGAGTGTTTAGTAAGAAGCGACTGGAGCTGAACTCTGCTAGGAAGCTCTGGGAGCCTGTGTCCCAGGTCTTGTCGTGCCCCCTGATGGCAAAGGACCTGGAGCATTTAAATGTCGATTGCTATACTAATTGGCTGAGGGTTGCTCCCAGGAAGCATCCATTCCCTGGCATGTCTCCTAAGCCATGCAGGCTTAGGAGCTGAGGAGCTCCGGTGGCCAGAGAGAGTCCCCGCACAGACTCTGGTGCCTGCAGCCGGATGCAGGGCTAGATCGCCCTGAAGGAGGAAAGACAGACCGAAGAGATATGAAGTTGTACAGGATAATACGTGGGCATAATGGACCCTGCCATCGGGGCAGGGGGGTGGATGGGCAACATGGCCCAAGTAGGGATGGACCCAAGGTTTTCTGGATGTAGGCAGGTTAAGGTTGGCTAAGTGGAGACTGATCAGACACCAGGCAGGAGGCCCCAGAGCAGCCCTCTTTCTCTTTCTGAATAGGGAGCCTCTGGTCTCAGGGACACAGAGTTACCCCCTACCCCCGTCCCTGGTGGAATGTGGAATGTGGCACGAAAATGCGTCAGTGGGGAAAATGCATGTGTGGGGAAGTATCTATGCAGAGATGTAGCAAAGATGTGTGACCTTGTACGAGTAACTTCGCCTCTCCTGGCCTCAGTTTCCCCCTCTGTAATAAGATGTGGTTTATAGAAGAGCCGACTGCATAAGCTTATTGGGAGGATGTCATTCAATGCTGCTTCGTGATGCCTGGAAGTCACCTAATAAATGTGAGGTGTTAGTATTGTTCTTTGGGGCAAGAGTTTTGAGCACGGCACACACGTCAAGCCCCCAGGAACAGAGCAGTCACCACGTACACACAGGGGCCTGCCCCCTGCTCACATGCTGTGTGCAGCCTCATGGACATGCTGAAGTGCTTTATATAGAACGTTAAAGAAAGCGAGATAGGAAATTATGCATAAAGCTTGATTCTAATTTTGTTTAAACACATACACTCACGAAGGCCCGAGGGATACACAGCACATGTAACGAAACTTAATGCTAGATGGTAGAATTGAAGGTGGCTTGCATTTTTACAATTCTTTCCTGTTTCATTTTTTTTCTTTTATAAATTTCGCAGTAGATTGTGTTATTTAAATAGCCATTTTCTAAAAAGAAAGGAAAACAAACATGCTTCTTTCCCTGACTTCCCTACCCCTCGTGCATTTCATCGGCTCTCTGGGGAAGCGGGAGCACCCCCGTCTAGGGGCGGCAGGCTCGTGCTTCCCAGGGGTCCCAGTTGAATCCTGGACTGACTGACCTTGAGTTGGGAGGAAAGGTTGAGCTCCCTGTCAGTCTGCCTGTGAAGATAGGCTCTGCCCCTGGGGTCTGAGGACGTGCTCTGTGTTCATCCATCGACCTGTGACCAGAGAGGAAGAGCTGTCCAGTGCTGTGGACCAGTGTGTACTGTTCCACGTGCCCGCATGTCCAAGCCACATTGTCTGGATGGCTTTCTATAAGCTGACATTTGTCCTTCATCTCCAGCTCCTCGGCCACTCCAAACTTGAGTGGGAGAGAAAGGAAAACTTGTGTGGTCACCGTCAAATCACTGGGTCTGCACCTGGATCCTAAAAATGGACTATTCAAAAAGATATTAGCCACTGATTTTTCTCAAGTTTCCTACCCAGTCTGACATCTAGGACTGTGTGATACACTCGGTGTTCATGGGAGGTTCTCATAAGGCCCCCATGGTGGGCTTCGTGGTATTACCTGTCTGATTCCCTTGTTGGGAAAATGGTCCTTTCTTTGAGCTTTCCATTAAGGGCACTCAGACAAGGGTGGTCTTGGGCGTCGTGGAGGACCAAAGTGATTTTTCTGGATTAGACGTATGGACACACACGTGGATATACAACATGGAGGAGAAAGAAGCCCTCTCTCTGGCCAGATTGCTGATTTGGGGCACACGAGTCTTGGTCTGCTTGTTAATGGCCCTCTTCCCTGTTACATGTGGAGAGCCGGTTTACATGCTACATGTGGAGATACAGCTAAGCAGAAAAGATGACTGTCGAATCCCTCTGTCCAACCATTCCTGAAATGGCCTTCCCAGACCAGAACTAGGACATTCCTTTTACTTCTTAAGTGAGTGCAAGTTGGGGTTTTATCTATGGAAATGGAAGGGTTCCTGACCGGCATCCTAGAGTAGATGTCTACTGGGTAGAAGTTAATGGCTACCCGAATCCATGCCCCCTTCCTACTTACCCTCACTGAAAAGACCAGGAGTTGTTCCTGGGTTCCTTATCCCTCCACCCTCCATCACCGCTGAGTCTCTACCTGGATCCCCAAACAGACCAGGTGAGGTGGCCATGAGCCCCTTCCAAGTGTACCCATGAAACTTGGTCCTCCAAACCCTACCCTTTTCTCTCCTCCACTGGGGGACGCAGAGATCCAGAAATGAGCTCCAACCCCCAAAGGTATGTCAGAGCCACTGGACAGAAGGTGGGATGTCCTAATGACTGCGACAAGTTGACCCATGTAGGAAAATAGCATGAGTGGGAAACACGTTATTGGGTTGAGCCACTGAGATTTGGGGTTGTTGTTTTTGTTTGTTTGTTTAAAGATTTTATTTATTTATTTGACAGAGACAGAGTTCACAAGTAGGCAGAGAGAGAGGGGGAAGCAGGCTCCCCACCGAGCAGAGAGCCTGATTCGGGGCTCAATCCCAGGACCCTAAGATCATGACCTGAGCTGAAGGCAGAAGCTTAACCCACTGAGCCACTCAGACACCCTTGGAGTTGTTGGTTACAGCAGCTACCCTGCTCTAATCACTACAATAGGGTGGTACTTTGGAGGTCATACCAAGAGCTATGACCCTGCGGGGCCTCCGAGCTTTCGTTCCACCAAAGATATTTATTGAGCTCCCATTCTGTGCTTGCCCAGCCCTGCTGCATTTCTCTTTATCCTACTCTGGTCTCCATGACCTCCTTCCCCAACTATCTGTCTTATCTGCATGGACCCAAAGCTTCCCGAGAGCCAGGTCCTTGGTCTGTCTTCTTCCTCTATGCTGCATCCCAGGGTCTAGTTAAGTGTCGGGCATACAGCAAGTGCTCAATAAATATTGATTAGTTGCTTTGCAAAATGACTCCATGCACAGAATTGTTTGAGGCTTAAGTGAGGTTTTGACTGTGATGCCACATGGCACACAAGAAACACAGAGTAAAAGGAGCTAAGTAAAGACACCTGCGGGCTGGGCAAGGCTTTCCAAGGGAGTGCAGACGTTAGCCAGGACTGTCCTATGCCACACGCTGGTCCCTGGCTGACCCCAGAGTCCATACAGGAGGCAGAACCAGGACAGAGGGGACAGGGGAGGGGACCAACGCTTCTCTCAAGAAGCCCCGGTCCCAGGGGGTTTGGGCTGTAGTCGGGGTGAGGAGACACTTCAGGAAGCATCACTCTGAAGGCTTTTGCTATGAGAGCAGCCTTGGAGCAGACTTCTCACCTTCGTCTCCGTGTGGAGGTGGATGTGGGATGCCTGATACGCTTCTGGGGTAAAGTTTCCCTTAGCAGTTTGAGATCGCGCGGTAGGAAATGTTAATTCCTTGCACTCAGTCCTACTTGTTCGAGACAGGCTCCAGGGATTTATCCCAAGACTCCAAAATAATGTCCAAACCACACACCTGGCCTAGGGATTGAGAAGAGGGATGACAGCTTGAGCTCTGGGGCCAGAATGCCTGGGTCTGGATCCTGCCTCTGGCTACTTCCCAGCTCTGAGACTTCAGACTTCCTAGCTTCTCTGAGCCTCAGTTTGCCCATCTATAAAGCAGAATGATAATAATAGTAACCACCCTTGAGGCCTGTTGGGAAGAACGGAGGAGTTAATGTGAGTCAGGTGCACCACACCGCGGTGGCCCCGGGTCTCTCTGGGGATGGTGGGCAGTGTGAATCTCACACCTCTACTCTTGTGACGGCCCAGACCACTGAAAAGCTCGGCTGTTCCCTAACCCTGTGATTGCACTATGTTGCATTTTAGGGTCTTTGGGTCTTTGAGACTCCACTTACTACATCCCAGCAGCCAGGAAGTAAGTCCGTCCTTCCTGGGGGGGACCTGGGTACCCACCACACCCCCTTCCTTGCTGTGTGAACTTAGGTAAGTTCCCAGCCTTCTCTGAGCCTCAGAGAAAGTGACTTGCAGAGGGATGATGATGATGATGATGATCAAACGAGATTCTTGCTGCCACTTATATTCATTCCACAATTACTTTTATTGAGCACCTACTATGTGCCAGGCATTGTTCTAGGCTCTGGGGACATGGCAGTGAACAAAACAGACAACATCCTGGTCCTGATGGAGCTGACATTATCGCAGGGCTGCCACACACTAAACAAACAAGTCAACACATGGTGTACTAGACGATGATAAGTGCCACGGGAAGTAAGAATTAAACCAAGAAAGGGGAAGGGGAGTGGGTTGGGGAGATTCTGGTCAGGGAAGGCCTCCCTCAAAATGAGCTTGGCAAAGTGAGGGGCCCATGCAGGTGTCTCAGGGAAGAGCTTTGCAGGCGGGCAGGTCCAGAGCACATGAGTGCGGGGAGACCGGCTGGAGTCAAGGTCAGGCAAGAGTGGGGCCGGTATGGCAGGACCTCCCAGGCCACTGCAGGGACTTGGAGTTTTCTCTGTGTGCAGCAGGGAGCCATGGGAGCTTATGGGCAGAAGGCATGACCGGACTTGTGTCTTCCTAACAGCATCACCTGGTTGACAAGATGAGATGGCCGCTGTCATAGCCACCACTGTGCAGGGGCTCATGGGCATGCCGTCCGTGGTGGATGCTCTCTACTCCCTCTGTCCGGCAGCCCACTTGGCCCTGCCCAGCAGGCCCTGTGCTGCCACTCCACACCCCCATCCCCTCCACCCTGTTATCTGTCTTGACTCCTGCTTGTTTTCCACTTGAGCCAGTGTTCCACCTCCTAACCTGCCCTCATCCCTCCCTTCCCAGAGAACCGGGAAGCAGGAGCAGGGAACAGGTCTTAGCATCCACGTACCAGGTTCAAATCCTCCCTCCTTGAAATCCCTGGGCCTCAGTGTTCTTCATCCAGAACTGGAGGAGTGATAACAGACTCACGTTCATCTAGTGAGTGGAGCCCCAAAGATCCAAACGTGTAAAACGCAGCCGAGTGCCACCACACCCGAGACCGGAGTTGGTCTGCATTTGCAGAAGAGTGAAGGTGGGAAACTCACATTGGCCAGCACTCCTGGAGAAAGGCCCAGCGGTCATAAGGCTCATTGCCAACCATCCCCACCCCACTTCCCACTCAACCCAAGACAGTCCACATTTCAAAACGGGTGCTGGACCAAGGTTGGCTGCTCATCACCGCCTGAGGGATGTTACTCACACACACACACACACACACACACACACCCGTGGAGAGGGGTAACGAGTCCCAATGTGAACCATCCCAGGGAGCACGCCTAGTGTGTTTGGGAAATGTCAGCTGCTGCCGCCGCTCCCAGCACATCTCATGGGGAGGACTTCCTTCCTCCTCTGCTTGGTGCCAGCCAGTGAGAAGTATGCAGGTAAGGTATGCAGCTCACACATATCACCTATGCCCGGTACAGAGCAGAGACCGTTGGAAACAACTAGAGCCCAGCCAGGGACGGGTGTGGGTCCCAGTTCTACTGTTTACCTTGTGGCCTGGGGTGAGTAACTACTTCTCAGAGCCTCTGTCTCCTCATCTGTAAAATGGGACAATGCATTCCTCCCAGCAGGGTGAAGGGGCCATCCCCCGGCATCCTCACTAAGGGGCCCAAGGGTTCCTGGCAGAGGGGCCCAGTGGACTTGGTGGTGCCCATGAGAGCCGCCGCAGCATCTGGGCAGAGCAGATTAGGGTGCAAGCTCTCTCACATGAGTCACGGCCGGAGAGCTCCCCAGGAAACCCCGGTGAGGCTCACTGGGGCGGGGGCCTGGAGCAGCAGGAGTGGGGTCATTCTTTCCCCTCTACCAGTGACTCTGTGTTTCGTAGGTCTGCCCTGGACTCAGAGATGAGCAGGACTCACTGGGAGCCTCTTCTCCTCCCTTGTCCCAGGTCAGGGCAAAGAGACCCCCAAGAAACACACCACTTGCGAGGACCTCCTATAGGACCGCTGTGCTTCTAGGTGCTTCCTGAGAGCCAGCTCTTTCTGGACACTTGTACGGGTTCTGCTCTAGGTCCCGCTCCTGGCCACGTCATAAGGGACCTCCCAACAACCCTTTAAG
This sequence comes from Enhydra lutris kenyoni, assembly GCF_002288905.1. Taxonomy (NCBI): domain Eukaryota; kingdom Metazoa; phylum Chordata; class Mammalia; order Carnivora; family Mustelidae; genus Enhydra; species Enhydra lutris. Next base: position 28,237,381 of record NW_019154090.1, read on the forward strand.
ATGGGTCTCATTGGTATCCCCAACTTGTGGGTGAGGAAACTGAGGCACAGAAAGGCTAAGCAGCTAGCCCGTGGCCACCCAGGTAGCCAGCGGTAGGGAAAAGATCTGGGTCCAGTTCTGAGCCCCCTCTCTGCCTGCCTAATGGGGGAGGGAAAGCAGACAGGCCACCAGCCTGTGGCCCAGGCCTCTGGGGCTCCTGGCCACATGCACCCAGACCCCAGCCTGGAGCTATCGAGATCCTTTTCGGGGCTGGGGTGAGCTCTGCTGACTCTGCACACCTAGGTGCCCCTCTCTCCATATGCTTTCGCCTTCCTGTTGGTGAGAGCCAGCTCTTCTCCCAAAGCTGGGCGCTGGGGCTTCCGTCTGGCTCTGCTCCTTTGCTGGGCAGCCCTCCGCTTCCTCATCCAGGAAATGAGAGCAACAGGACACGTCTCCTCTCATTGTAAGACTCTAGTGGGGGGCTGTGCTCAGGGCAGCTGGTCCACAGAGCTCTCTCCAGCCCTAGCAGATCGCTCCTTCCCTAGAGTTCTGCGGACTTCTCCCTGCAGGTTTCTTTCTACCTATTTCCCCCTCTACCTCCTCTTCTGAGGCATATCTGTCTTGCTTTGAAAAGCTTCTCTTTGTCACTTTCCTCTCTTTCTCATGCCCCCCTGGGTCCTAAACCCGGGCTCTGAATTTCTGTGCTGCGCAAGCGTAGGCAGAGTGAGAGCAGCCAACCGGGCAGGGGACACTCTCAAACTTTACTCTCTAGAAAATTTTCCTGAGGGATTCCTGAATGCAGATCCCTGGCCCCGCTCCAGAGATTCTGATGGCATGGGTCCAGCGCAAAGTCAGAGAACCTGTGTTTTTACCCAGTACCCTCCCTGCCACGGCTCAGGTGAGATAGGCTGGCTCTTGGGCTAGACTTTGAGAAGCCCTGCCTTTGCCCTCAGTTTCCACATCTGCAAAATGGGAGTCAAACAGAACCCACCTCCCCAGGTGGTAAAGACGAAATGATTTGTCTGCAAAGCAGTGCATGCTTCTCCATTTTTCTCTGTCTTGGCTTCTGCCTGATTTCTTTTGTCTCTGTCTTTCCCGTTTTCTGGTTCTGGTGTCTTCTTGTTTCTCTATCTTCTCTCCCCACCCTCTGCCTAGAAGTGAACCAAGCCCAGAGCTGAAATGGAAGGACTGAAATAAAAGAGTGGCCCTTCTGTAAGGGCTGGGGGCCCCATGACTTCCGAATGCTCTCCACTTCCCACCCGCTGTCCCCCCAGACAGAGCATCTCCCGCCCCTGCAGCCCCCACAGTAGCAAAGCCCAGGGAAGATGGGGGATCCATTGTGCAGGAATGGCCCCGCTGCTATGGAAACCAGCGCTTAGGAACCGCTCCGAGAGACGATCCATTCTGGGGAGCCGCCTGGCCTTGGGGGAGGGGGAGAGGCCAAACTGGGCACCTTGGACCTTGCTCTCCCATTATGCGCCCTGTGACGCCAGGCAAGTCACTTAACCTCTCTGAGCCCTCTCTCTCTCACCGGCCTGGGAACGCAGCCCCCATTAGCGGCGGGTAATCACGGCCGCCAATGACTGAACACCAGGCTGCGGCTCTGAGCCTGAAGATGCGCCTAATTGCCGTTTGCTTTCATTACTGCAAGCTCAAAATATTCTAGTGCCAGCTTGCTGTGCGACCCTGTGCCACCCGGGGGCCACCAAACGATTTCTATGATAGAATTCCCTCTTGTAGAGACAAGGGGTCCACTCAGAGTCACCCTCTAAGGAGAACACACACACACACACACACACACACACACACACACACACACACGCTCACACCAGCCACGGAACTAAGCTGCCCAAACAGTGTTCCCTCCCACCCCAGCCCCAACTGAGAAACGCCCGTTGCTATTGCCTTTCCTCCGTGAGAAAGGAGAAGCAAGCATGAGGTCTGGGGGATGACTCCATCCGCAAAGCCCAGTGTCCTGCAGCCGCCTCAGCATCAAGAGCCACCAGGGATCTTCTCTGCTGGGGCATTTACTTCCTCGAAGCCTCCCTGCACTTCCCAAGCTGCTCAGGCCTCCAGAACCACATCTGGGCTCATCAGCATGACCTTCAAGGCTCCCACCACAGGCCTGAAAGTTTCCCCAAAGAGGTCTGCCCCCGCCGCACTGTGCTACACAGCATACCCCCCCTCCACCTGGTCCCTCCCTATGAAAGGGCAGGAGCTGCCTGCCCCCACCCCGAGGGGCATCAGGCAAGGGCTTCACCCCTCTCTGTGCCTTTGGTTCCTCACACACTCACCCACCAAGACCCACAGCACACACAGCACATCTCCACCCCTGCCACAGGGCAGGAAGACCACGGGTCCGCCAGGCATCTAGCTGCTCCCTTGCCTTGGCTCCCATCATCCCCTCTCCTTGGCACTGTTCCCACCTGTCTGTCCAGAATCCTCTGGGATCCTTTGTACCCCCACCACCACCCCGCACTAATGCAGTTCTTTGGAGAACACTGTGACTCGCCCAAGATCACACGGGAAGCGTGCAGCTGCAGAGCCCCATCCTCGGGGGCTGGGGGGGACCCCGAGTCCTGCTGCTCGAAAGAGCATCCGCGCATTCATTCAGCCAGCCAGGCGTCTGTTTGTTTGTTTTCCCAGCAAACACTTATTACGCCCCAGGCAGGCTGCTCGGTGCTGGGGACCCAGCTATGAACAAGGCCGGCCGAGAATGAGAACGCGCAGCCCAGAGAAGCAGACAGATGCTAAACAAGTAATTACAAGCCTGATGGATGCCACGGAGGAAAAGCAGAGAGAGCTCCGGGAGGGGGCCAGAGGGGACACCGAGGTTCCCATTTGTACGTGGTTTTGCACCAGGCTCGCCCCTGGGGCAGTCCTCCAGCCCCTGCATCAGAACCCCACCCCGGGAAGCCTGTTTAAGCCCTGCCAGGCCCACAGACTAGCATCCCTCCCCCGGGAAGGCTGAACACATGCCCAGGGAAGGCTGCTGTAAGGAGCACAGCTTTAGAGGACTGGAGGGGGTGGGGGACGAATGTTTTCTTATTACCACCCTATCCTGAGCCCAGCCGCCTCCTGCCAGCCGCTGACTAATGGAGAATTAGACCCAATGTACAGATGAGCAAGCCAAGGCCTAGAAAAGCCCGTTGACTAGCGGGTGCCAAGCAGGGAGACAACCCGGGCCAGTCAGATTCCAGAACTCCAGGCGGTCCTCAGAGAGGACCAGGCTTCTGGGTGCCCAGCACACAGCCCCTCTGAATATGAAAGGGAACATGAGTAACCAGCACCCAGGGAGCCCAGGGCTACTGCTTACAAGGTACCACCTGTGTGTCCTTCGCCAGAGAGGATCCTAGTGACAAGCTGAGAAGGGGCGCTGACATCAGAATGAGTCACTGTCCAGCCAGGCAGCCAGGTGCCTCTGTTTCCCAGCTGTGTGGCCTCAGGCAAGCCGTCCAACCTCTCTGAGCTACCTTTCCCCATCTGTGTGGTGGGGCGAGGACTCCCACCCCTCCAGCCTCCGCCACCTTCCCTCTTCATCTCTAACCCTCCTCTCTGGCTGCTCTGGCCTCCAGGCTCTTCTCAAACAGGCCAGCTCCCCTCCTTGCCCATGGCTTCGCACATGGTGTTCCCTGTGCCCGAACACCCTTCCTCCAGAGAACCACGTGTCTTTCTCCCTCCACTGCATCCTTCGAGTCTCTGCTCCTCCAACATCACCCTTTCGGAGAGACTCTTACTCATCCTTCTGGCAAAACCGCCCCTTGCAATAATAATAAAAAAATCCAGCACAGGGAATGTAGTCAGTGGCATGGTAACAGCCCTGTGTGGTGACAGGTGGCACGACACTTGCGGCGAGCACAACGGAACATACAGACACGTCGAATCACTAGGTCATGCGCCTGAAACTCATGTAACTTCGTGTGTCAACTATATGTCAATTTAAAAAAAAGAAAGAAAGAAAGAAAGCCATGCTCTACCACCTTGTGTCCCCCTAGGCTCCTTACTTTTCTCCCCACGCATGGTCTCCAGCTTTGCTCCCATCTCCCTGCTGGAGAACGCAGGCTACACGCGGCCAAAGCCTCTGTTTCCTTCCCTGTTGTTTCTCCAGCCGAGGCATGTGACAAGGGCCACCCAAGCACACAGGCCTTCTGCATCCCTGGGGCCTGCAAGGACCCTGGCATCCCAGGGATGCGTCTGGGTGGGACAGGTTGTAAGTAAGCCGTCCCCTTCCCCTCCTTGTGCGGCAGAGGATGGGGCCTCAGCAGAGCATGTCCCCTGCTCCGCAAGCCTGCTTGGGGTTCCTCCTCCCCTAGCTGAGGCCCTGGAGCAGGGGCAGTGAGCCCCCACCCCTGGGCCTCCTCCCCGAGTGCCCTGGAACCGGCCGGCAGTGGGAAACCAGGCCCAGGCTTGGCAGGGGCTTGGCAGGGGCTTGGCAGGGGCTCAGCGCCGAGGGGCAAGGCCCTGCCAACCTCACTCCCCCAAACAGCAACCAATTGTCCCGGCAGCTCCCAAGTCCCCCAAAGACCGCCCAGCCGTCACTCTCTCACGGGGACACCACTCTCAAAGGGACCGGCAGTCTGGCTGCTTCCGGCCACCACAGGGCATGGTGGTCCCAGCCTCATGAGAGGCCCTGGGACTTCCGGGCCTGCTGGAAGCTCACACAGCCTGGTGCTTGGCAGAGAGCAGGCGAGGACAGATCCCGGGGCCGCCCGTGCTCTTGGCATTTGTATGCGGGTGCAGGCCTCGAGCATGAGCTGGAATCCATCACCAGAAAATAAAACACTCAGGGAGAGCAGGCCTCCGAAGACAAACGGCTGCAGGGCGAAGGTAACAGCACCCCCTACGCCTGCTCAGTGCTCACTATGTCTTGCTCTCAGGGACGTCTCTAAATGAAGACTCATCTGACCCTCACGGCAGGGAGGTGGGAGCTTCTGGAAGCTCCCCTTCTCAGAGAGGGGAATGGGACTCAGGAAAAGCCACCAGCCCGGAGAAGGAGAGTCAGGATTTAGAACCCAGACCTCCTATATGTAGATGTAGCCCCTTGCCCCTCTGCCTTCCTGAACCTTCCTTGCTGGAGCGGTGGATGGCACTAGGAGGAGCTGGTCCCTGGAGTCATGTTTCCATAGCAAAACCCTGTTTTTTATATACACGCCGCCTGCCACCGCCAGGGCTGTGGGTCTGAGCCTGGTCTTGGACCACCTGCATCAGACTGGGATAGGGAGAGGGGGGCCTGGGTGGCTCAGGCAGTTAAATGTCTGCTTTCAGCTCGGGTCATGATCCCAGTGTTCTGGGATCCAGTGTCCTGTCAGGCTCCCTGCTCAGCAGGGAGTCTGCTTGTCTCCCTCTCCCTCTCTCTATCCCCCACTCATGCTCTCTCTCAGAAAAAACAAATAGATCTTAAAAAAAAAAAAAAAAAAAAAAAACCCAGACTGGAATTTAGGGAACTTGCTAAAAAGTTCATTCTCAGGCCAACACAGGACCTGCTGGGTGCTGACTAAACTCTTTTTGACGCCACCCTAACCGATTCTGATGCTCGTTTGAATTTGAGAAACACTGACTTAGAGACAATTGTGATCTAGACAGAACAAGTTTTTTATTTGTCAGGTAATAGACCTTTCAAAGAGCTGCCTATGTGGGATCTGGAGGCAACGGTAAGAACTAGTATTTACTGAGCATTTATCATGTGTCAGGCCCTCTTCTAAGCACCCCATGCTCATTTCATCCTCAAAACAGCCCCAGAGAGGAGGTCATACGATAATTTTGTCCATTCTACAGATGAGAAAGTGGAGGACAGGGAGCTTCAGTTCCTTCATACAAGGTTGTGCAGCTAAAAGATGGCAGAGGCAGGATTTGAACCCAGGCAGGTCCCCTCAGGTGGAGGCTCCAGCACCTCTTAGAACTCAGTTCAAATCAGGGTCCATCTCTGCCTGCCCACTGCTACCCACTCACACCTCTCCTGGATCCCACAGTCTAGTGGGAAAGGAGGAAGCGTGCACAGGTTGTAAAGCTCCATGGGGACGTTTGCTAAGGGAAGGGTCTGTGTAGCCTGGGACCCCTAACCCAAAATGGGGAGCTTGTTGGAAAAGCCTCCTGGAGGAGGCCTTTGAGAATTGGGTTCCCACAGACAAGTAGGAGTTTGCCAGGCAGACGTGGCAAGATGGCGGTCTTGTACAAACCCCTAAAGGCATGCGCGGAGAAATGCTATGGGACAGCTCCATGGGGCTGGGGGAGCCCTTGGCAGCTTGGAAAGGACTTGAAGTCCTGGTCAAGAAGTTGGACTGCACCCTGAGGAAGACAGGCGCTGCTGAAGGCTACAAAACTGTCTTGATTTGCAGAAAGCCTTGAAGAGCCATGGCCTGAGAGTAGCTGGCAAGTTCCTTCCTCAGCATCCAGGAGGGATGTTCAGGAAGAGTCAGAGATACTTGGCAGTCATTGCGGGGGTGACCCTTCAGGCCGAGGTGGGTAAGGTGACCCTCTGAGGGGAGACGCAGGAGGGAGAGGCCCCTATGGGACACCCCTCAAGTCCTAACCTCCCAACCTTTGCCCATATCAGGAGTTCCGCCCTGACCAGACCTCTCCCCTGCAGAGTGTCACACCCATTCTTCCCTCCCCATATTATCAGCCAGGGGTAGGGACTGCTGCTTGTCCTGCTGTCTTCCGAGAGACACGTGATCTTTTGGAGGTAGCCCATCGTATCTCTCTGGGTGGCCCCAGCAACTTCCAGGTGACTTGGACACGCTTGAGGCACTCAGTGTGAATTAAGCCAGGGATGCCTGGTGGTATGGGGTCGCAGGATGGAAATTTCCAAGGGGACAAGCTTTGGGAGCTTTCCTACCTCACTCTACCTCCACGTTCATGCACCCACCTTCCCCGGGCTCCCTGGCAAGGGCATAAAGTCCCACTCCCTCCCCAAACCCTAGTGCGCCTGGGAGCCAGTCGCCACCCTCCACACTCCTTTCCATCTGTAGATACAGATGCTAATATGTAACTGACAGAGAAATAGAGTCTCAAGGGGTCACAAGAATAAAGCCCTAAGGAAGGGATGGGGGAGGGGGTCAAGCCCTGGAGTGCATGTCTGGACCCCATTGGACCGTCATTTGAGGGTACACAGACTTTCATCTCCGAGTCGGCACAATGGGGGTCAGAATGGGGGTCAGAACGGTATGCGATCGTGGGGAGACTGAATGGGCAAAAGGCCTGCACACAGTGGGCCTTGCTTTAAGGTGGCTAGAACAGGACTGGTGACTTCCGGGGGCCCTAGCCCTTCAGAGACTCTGGTTGGGAGCGGGCAAGGGGGGCCGGGAGTGCCCCAGCCTGGCCTGGGCTAGAGGCTGGAGTAGGAGGTCCATGGGCCAGGTCACAGGGAGAGCAGAGCTGTGGAGCTGGCACTGGCAACCAGAAGGTATTTGCATCAGATAATGGGGAAAGTGCCTCGTTATTCCATTAACTAGCGTAGCAATGACTGCAGCGGAGAGAAAGGGTACTGAAACCCACAAGGGGGGCAGGGGCTAAAATCACTGCCCAGCAATTGGGAAAAAAAAGACGGGGGAGATTCCAGGAGTCACAGTGTGGAGGGACATGGGTGAAGCTGGGCTTCATCCTAGACCCTCAGCCCCCAGCCTCAAGGCAGCGGGAGACCCAACTGGGGACAAGATCGAGAAGCGCATTGCTGATCCCACAGTGCCAGCAGTCCCAGGAAGGTCTCAGGAAGAGGGAACCGCAAACACGGAGGCCCTGGGTTGGATCTGGCCAGCTCATCCAGGGCAGGAAGGAGGCCAGGGCAGAAGGAAGGAAGACAGTACAGCCTCAGGGCTGGGAGGAGGGAGGCACCGGGCAGAAAGGGCAACTATAGGACTGGGGTTTGATTCTAAGCACCCCAGCAGCCCTGGAGGTTTTCAAAAGCAGGGGAGGGACGTGACCCAGTTTAGATCATTTAAAGGCCTCCTGGCTGCTGGTTGGGGAAGGAGAGCAGGGGCCAGGGTGGGAGCAGGAGAGCCTGGAGTGGGCCGACACAGTGCCAGGGGCAGGCAGGTGGTGTTTGGGGATGGTGGTAGCGTGGGCGAGGTAGAAAGTGAACTCGAACTGGGGTTTCCAGGTGCTGTCAACAGGCCCTATGAATGGGTGAGGGAGTGAGGGGAAGAGAGAGGTTGAGGGTGACAGGGGGCTAGATGAGACTCTATGCCAGTAAAGGGTTTCCTTAGCCAGGCGCCTTGCAGAGTCCATGCTTGAGAAACACTGCCCATCCAAAGCACAGAGGGTCTGGCCCGACCTTCTTCCATTATGCAGGCCGCCATTCTGGCTCTCAGCTTCCTGGGTTGGGCCAAATGACCTCGGAGGGGAGAACGGAGGACTCCACACTGGTAGCAGCCAGTGTGGGCAGTGACAGCGTGAGCGCCGGGCAGGGACATGCCCAAGGCCACTGGGCTTGTTAGGGGCAAAGCGAGACCCAGGAACCACGTCTCCTGATGCTATAAAAGTCCCCGCTGGGATCTGAAAAGTCTGTGATTGCCCAGGCACGAATTCCAGCAGCACCTTCCTCCAGAATCCACGGAGAAACTCGTTCTGAAGACTGTTTCCTGAGCCCGAGGCCTCTGTGGTCTTCACCTCAGAGTCTCACACTTGCTGTTTCCTCTTCTTGAACCTTCTTCCCATGACTGCTCTCCACCCTTTTCCCTAGCAGTCCTGCAGAGGCTGGCTCCCTGGGCCTGTGGGGATTTCCCAGCACAGGGCAGCGGCTCAGGCAATCCCGGGGGGGCGGCTCACTCCCGCCCTGCCTCACCTCCTTCCACAGCTGACTTGGAAGTGCTCCCCAGCTCTGTGCCAGGAGAGGCCGGCATGGATGCCAACACCCATGCTGTGGCGCCACATCCTCCGCCTGCCCCCATAGGCTGGCCCTGGCTCCTGGGGGCCAAGCCACATAGGATAGACCCACCTTTCCTGCTCGGAACCCCCCCCCCCCCGAGCGGAATCCCCCTTTCTTCCTCCTCACCCAGCTCGGATGTGAGTCAGGGAAGGTCCCGTGGACATTTTCCCTCTGTCCTCCTCCCTGGCTTACCAGGGCATGGGGCAGGCCCAGCCTAACTTGGTGAGGAGGAGAGGAGGAGTCAGCCGGAGCAAACGTACCCTGTGCCTTGCCTGGAAACGTCATCTGGGACCCTCAAGCCGATGGGCATTCCTTCCTTCTGTCCCCAAGGCTCTGGCCCGATGCTGGCCCCAGACTCAGGATTCGGGCCTCGTAGTTAACCCCAGGGTGGTCCCTGCCTCACTCAGGGCCAAGTTCAGACAAGAGGCAATCAGGGGCTTAAGTGGCTGCCAGAGAAGGCCAGCCGCCTAGTTATTAAATATTAAGTGGCAAGAGCCTGGGAATGTAAAATTGCAAATGAGACTTTGGAGCAGATGTTGCCAACAGCTTGGACCAGTGCTCACAGTTGGGACCAACGGGGGAATTCAAGTCACCAAACTGGGCTGCTGGCAACCACTCTGCCTTTACTGGGCACCTGCTGGGTGCCAGGCTCTGAACCAGACGCTGTATGTAGAAAGTTTGATCGGGCCTAACTTCAAGGGGTTCCTGGTCTGGTAAAGAAGATGAACACAGGGGACGCCTGGGTGGCTCAGTTGGTTAAGCAGCTGCCTTCGGCTCAGGTCATGATCCTAGAGTCCTGGGATCGAGTCCCACATCGGGCTCCTTGCTCAGCAGGGAGCCTGCTTCTCCCTCTGCCTCTGCCCACCACTCTATCTGCCTGTGCTCACTCTCTCTCTCTCTCTCTCTCTCTCTGACAAAAAAAAAAAAAAAGAAGATGAACACAGGAAGCAAAGACTCATGATCTGCAGGGTAAGTTCTGGGCCATGGGTAATCCTAGTAGAGGTGTGAGAGACACCTATAAGGGGGTGGGGGATAGAGGCCTCGGAGGGGAAATTCTGAAGGATATATTTGATCGGTTAGTCATTCAACAAACCTTGAGTACCTATATGGTGTGCCAAACACTCTGGCAGATGCTGGGAAATAAAATATTAAATAAGTCAAACTCTTTCTCTCATGGCACTCAAAGTTGAGTGAGACCTTGCATTCCACGGACGAATAAGAGTTTGCATCATGACGAAGAGGCAGAGAGGAACAAGCCCACGCAGAATGAATAAGTTCAATAGATTCAAGGTAAGTAGGGAATTCAGCTGGTTGTACATGTGTGGAGGGAGAGATGGGACGGTTAGCAGTCAGGGCCTGAAAAGCTGCCATGCTCAGAAGTTTGGGTGAGTCCTGGAGAGGTCAAAGTACAGTGGAATGACCTCCCTCAGAGACAAACCATGGCTCCCAGGACCCCTGCAATAGGACCAACCTTTTGAGCTGTCATTCTGAGGAGCCACAAGAGGAAGGAAATAACCCAAGTGGGCATCCTGGGGAACGTGGCTGCCTGGTTTGCTGCCCGCTCGTCCCCGGGGCTGGGTTACTGAGCCTCCACAGCTGAGGACCCCAGAGAAGCCCCACCCTGGCTCTGCTCGTACCTGCAGGCTGTTACACTAGCTCCTGAACAGCTGAAAATATATCCTGAGAACACAGGCACCTTTGTCTTTGAGGGGAATGCAGTCCTAGCAGAATGTGGCAGAGGTAAGATGACAGCCCAGACCATTCAGGAGACAAGTCCTTGCCAAGGGAAGATTCCAGTTCAACATCCCCAAGAATGTCCCAGCTGAGTAGACAAGCCTTTCTCCACTGCCCCATCCAGAGCCAAGGGGGAGACAGGATGAACTTTCAAGGTCATTCTTTGGCCATGATTCTATACAAAGAAAGGCAAGAGAACAGGGAGAAAGAGAAGATCTGTGTTTGAGGATCCTAGTATCCCAGGAGGATTAGAGTCCTCAAACATGGTTCTAAGAGTCGAGAGTTATATGGGGCTAAGATTCTAGAACTCACTAGATCTAGAATTCTAGAATTCTAGAATCCTGTGACTCTAAGACTCTAGCTCAACTAGAAGGAAAATATCATAGACATCACATCCTCTTCATAAAATCCGTACTTCTGGAGAGAACCCTGCACCCCGAACTCCAAAGCCAAGCAGGCGTGTTTTCCCCTTTCCGTCTTTAAACTGTCTTCTTGCTCCTTGGTGTCTGCTCATCTGCTCCCCCCTCCACAGTCCCTCCCCCAAGCCTGGCAGCCACACATTTGCCATCTGCATACAACCCAGTGATTAGCACAGCCGTGCAGAGCAGGAGAGGAGGGATGTGGAGTCCTTGCTGCCTGCCAGTCAGAGGCCCTTCGGTCAACCAGGCTGTAGGGGAGTCACTCCTGGCTCCCCAGTAGGGCTAAGTAGGGGAGGGGAGACCTACTCATGCAGACACACACATACACACAGAGGCAGACACACAAAGGCACAGAGAGACTTGCACATCACACATGGACATCTGCAGACAACAGGCACTCTCACACATTCAAACAAATCAGAGCAGACACACATTCCTGCAGGGACAGCCCCCAACACACATATACACGAAGACCTAGAGAAAAGCATGCACCAGCACACATGGATATTTGCAGTGTAACACACACACAGCAATGGAGACAGAGCCACACAGAGAAACACAATACCATGCACATATATGTGCAGACAAACCCAAAGACAGGTGTTACTTACACTGAGACCCTCCCAGAGGGACACAGCACTGAGCCGTTAGTGTACCTTCCAAAGGAGAATTGGCAAGAACGTCATCCTTCCCATACCCCTCTCATCTCTCTGCCACCCCCACTCATTCATGGGACATTATTGAAGGCCTACTAGGCATACAGCCTGGCTCCTGGCCCTCAGGAGAAAGATCCCAGATCTGTGTGACACAGGGGAGCAGAGCTCAGAAGCAGCTGAAACACATGTAGGCATTGAGTTCAGGAAATCATTCCCAGAGCTGAACAAAATGGATTGCCCAGAAAGGTAATGAGCTCCCCATTGCTAGAGGCAATCTAGCATAACGGAGAGGTTTATGCATCAGATGGGAGAAGGAGTGCTGGGGGGAACGGAAGACCTTTAAAATCCCTTCCAGCTCTAATATTCTCTGTTTCTATCAATTCCACTGGGTTTCAAAATAGTGATCTTGAACATTTTTATCACATTCCCTATCAGCAAAAACATTTTATTTCATTTTTCAGGAAAACATTTTAAACATACACCTCCATGTATGTTTATTTACAAATGTTTTCATCCTTTTTGGATAATACATTCTATTCTTCATAGATACACAGATACAAAAAGAGAAAAACTTGAAATAATGAGATGAAAACACATAGATCCTTACCTGAAAGGGCAGGTAGAACTGGTGGGAAAGTGATAGAACATTTATTGAGTGCTGCCTGTGTGCCAGACTTTTGATATACATTATTTCTTTGAATCTTCAGAATCGCCCTGTAAAGAGGCTATCACTTTTTTTTTTTTTCCCTCTCTCCTTTTTACAGATGAGAAACCGAAGCACAGAGAGACGAAGTCTCTTACCCAAAGTCACGCCACCTGTAGCTGGTGGGGCTGCAACCTGGACCCAGTCAGGCTGCCTCTGAAGCCAACTGCTTCCCGCTAAAGCTTGGGCATCAAGCACTGAGGGGGTACGGCTTGCATGGGGTGGGAGAAAGATCCATTAGGTTCTTGCACACATGGTGGCAAGTGTGAGGCCCTCAGGCTGGGAGGAAGGGGCTCTAAAACATGGCAAGAGCCTCACATGACACGCCTGAAGGATTTAGACTTGAACCTGAGCAGCAGTCAGGATTCCCAGACCACCAGGACATCTGGGCAAGACACCTACTTTGCTCCTCAAAGTGCGGTCCGTGGACCAGCTGCTTGGGCCTTACCTGGGAGCTTGTTAGAGATGGGAGAATCTCAGAGGCTACCCCAGACGTGCTACATCAGGATCCACGAGTAACAAGGTTAAACTTTGAGAAGCCGTGGGTTACATGAACTTCACCGCGTCTGGGATCCCATCCCACAGCGATGAAGGCAAGCAAGCCCAGCCTTGGTCATTCCGGGGACTTCTTCCTCCCCAGAGCTGGCTCAGTTCTGGAGTTGTAGAGAGTCCCAGAAAATCGGAGGTGGCTTCCAGGAATCTGTCTATGCTGCTTTTCTTGTCGCTCCTGGGCCCCATCTTGCTCTAAAAGCCAAAAGACTATTCCTTTTGCTGATATTCAGGTGAGATTCTCTGTGTCACTTCCTTCCGGAAACTCCATTCCCCCAGCAGGACCCTCCCGGCCACGCTTCTCCCAGCAGCTTCACTACCTACAGAGGACACAGTGTATCTCAGCCATGGGCTGGTCTTCGTGCTCCCATTCCAACGGGAATGTCCCCAGCACCAGCACAGCCCCCAGCCCGCGGCAGGTGCTCAGTGCGGGTCTGTGACTGAAGCATGGCCAAACCATCGTCCCCTCAAGGGGCCCCACCAGCCCAGCAGCGTTGTGTGGCCCTGGGGTCTGTGGTGAGGCCCGAGGCCTTGCAGCTCAGGTCTGGCTTCCTGGGGCCACCCTGACGCTAACCCCAATGCCCTGTCCCCGGCCCCCAGTCCCGCTCAGTGAGGGACAGTGTTCGCCAGTCTGGGAGCCCGTTTCTCCAGCATGTTCTTCCTCCCTCCACCCCACCCCTGCCGCTCCTGATTCTCTCTGATAATCTTTCGTTTGAGACTTTGACCAGAACTCAGAAGGTCTTAAATATGAGCCACCCTTCTGCCCCAAACCCTGGAAAGTACCTTGTGACTAAACTTAGTCATTTGCTTGAAGCTGGGAGAGGAAAGCCTAGGGGCGCAAACTCAGGCTAACATTGCTGAATCTGGCCGGTCTCCCTCTCTGGGCCTCAGTCTCCTTTGCTCCAGGGGCGGGGGGTAGGGGTGGTTACAACTTTCTTCAGGTGGCAGATTTCAGGCACTTAGGAGTGGGACAGGGAGGAATGGGGGTTGGGGATAAAGAAGACGCATAAGAGATTTGGTACCAAATGGTCTGGTTCATCACCTCGTTTGCTCCTGATCCCACGTCACACAGGTATCCTCCGCCCCTCACAGAGCTTCTGGTCGCTCAGTTGTCCAAGTGGGGAGGCATGAGAGGAACCAACCCTGGCCAGACGAGGTCTGCTTCCAAGCCCAGCCTTCAGCCCTGCATGGCTGTGAGGCTCCTGTGACTTAACAAGCTCTGGGGCGGGGCGGGGCAGGGGGGTGGGGGAACTCTCATCCCACCTTTGTCCTTGCTCCAGAGGCAGTGGTGGAGTGGAGGCTGGCATGGCCACCCACTGCCCCGAGGCCACAAAACTGAGCGGAGAAAGTGGTGTGTGTTTCTTTGGCTTTCCCTGCGAGCCAGACCAGTTCCTGCCCAGGGACAGACACTTCCTCCCAGGAACAGGAATGAGGCCAAGTGGAGTCCTGGCCTCCATGCCTGGGAAGGAAACCCAAGTTCAATGAGGACATCTGTTCCTAGAGGATCCCAGGCCATGCAGGGATGTCGGGGCAGAGGAGCCCAGGCCCCTTTCAAGCGACCAGCATCTCACGGACAGAGCTGCTGGCAGCTCAGCACCCTCTCTCACTCTGTCTACATCCTTTACTGAGGCCCTGCTCTGTGTGGGCACAGCTCCGGGTGCTGGAGATCCAATACCAAGACCCTGCATGGAGTTCAAATCAGAGATGGGGGAAAGCCAGAGCAACCAAGAGGTATATATTACATGCTATCAAGAAAAAGAAAGTAGGGTAAGGGCATGAAAAATGATGTGACAGTCTTAGAGTGGTTAGAACAGGCTTCTACAAGATGGGGACATTTGAGTAGAGACCCAAAGGGAAAGACAGAGCAAGCCAGAAGCTATCCGAGGAGAGGGGGCTCTGCGTCCAGGGAGCAGCAAGTGCAAAGGTCCTGAGGTGGGCACCTAGTGATCATGTTCGAAGAATGCAGAGTAGATGCATATGGCTGGAGCTGAGTGAGCCAGGACAAGAGAAAGGGTAATGGGTGAGATCGGCAGGGCCAGGGGGGCCACCCTGAGTCCTGGGTTTTACTGCAAGTAACAGTGACAGGAAAGGCTACTGGGAGGTTTAGGCAGAAGGCAGGATAGGATGGGGAGACTGGAGAGCAAGCAGGAAGCCAGGGAGGAGGTGACTGCTCAAATCCAGGTGAGAGCTGGAGGTGGTGGGGTCAGAGGGCGACATAGGCGGTAAGGAGTGGTCAGATTCTGCGTCTATTTTGGAGGTAGCACCAAGAGGATCCACCTGGCAGGACTGTGAGTGAGGAGGAAGAGACAGAGAGGGCTTGAGGAAGACACCTTAGCAAACGTGCATGAGCAGAGCTGAGGTGGGGAAGTCCGGACAAAAGGAGGCACCAGCTATGGTTTTCAGAGGCCGTTCCTCCCAGTTTCTCTCTCTCTTTCATACACATCCCTGCCCTTTTTACCTATTAATCTTGCCCTCAAACTGTTGTCAGATAAGGACACAGAGGCTGGGAGGCACCCAAAATCACACTGGGGGGCCGGCTAGAGCCTGGAGTTGAAAGCACATCCCAGTCTGAGCTATACTGGCCCATCACCACTGGAAAGAGTTTGCAGCTTCTGTTCATTCGCTATTTCATTCATCATTCAGATGCTTGTGTGCCTACAACGAGTCAACAAGCCCGGGGCTGGGCGCCATAGAGGGGCCTGGAAATCACAGAGCCAGCCCTGTGGTGGTGAGAGATACTGCGAGAGAGCTGCACTGTGGGGCCCCCAGCTCTCAGCAAAGTAGAAACCAGAACGTGCAGAGACTGGGAGCAGCCGCCGGAGAATGAGAACTCCTGGATTCAGAGTCTTACACTGCTGCTCACAAGCTTACCCTTAACCTCCCTGTGCCTCAATTTTCTTATCTGTGAAATGGAGATAAGAATTGTGAGTCGGAGTAAGGAGCATGAGAGAATCCGCTGAAGTCCTTCAAGCCTGGGGCTCCGTACCTGCTCCTATGCGTATGATTATCGGGCAGAGCCCACACTTGAACTCAGGTCTCCTGGTGTGCGCCAAAGCAATCAGCTCTCTGTCTGGACGCCAGCCCTTGCATCATCACCCTGCAGGGCACCCCCACCCAGAGGTGTTGGGGGAGGCTTGGCTCCGCACAGCTGGGCTCAGCTCCTGGCAGAGCCAGAGCCCCAGAGCCCGAGAACAGTGTTTAGGGCCTGACAGCCTGGTCCCACCCCTAAGGAGCTCAGGCGAGCTGCCTGCCTGCTTTGCCTGCCAAGATACTTAGTTGCTGACTTCCCTTGGAAAGCACTAATTACAGCATGGCTCCCCCAGGCCCTGGCTCCGTGATCTGTCACAGCCCCTCAGCTCTGGGGCACCGGCGGCAACCTCTGAGCCATGCCCTTGCCCCCTCTGCTTTCCCTTGGGCAAGGGAGGACAGGAAACAGAGGGCTAGACAGAACCCACCAACGGGAATGCTGGGACTGGGCTCAGTGGTCCCCAGACCACAGCCTCAGCATCGCCTGGGACCTTGTTAGAAATGCACACTCTCAGGCCTTACCGAAGACCCACTGAATCAGAAACTCTGTGGGTAGAACTCTGGGATCCACATATTAACAGTCACTCCAGATGACGATGATGCCTGCTCAGTAGGAAAAAAGCAGCTCTGATCCCCGTGCAGCGATGGTGGAAAAGCGGGGTGCTGTGGACAGGTGGTTATAAGTAGGGTGTTTTGAAGCACAGGCTCAGAGAGACTCCCCCCACAATTCCAGGCTCTGCCCATTTTCTTAGCGTGCCATCTTGGGCAGGTCATCTCTTTAACTGAATACATATTTACTGATAACCTACTGTTTACTGTTGAAGGCCCTGGAGCTGTGGAAGGAAGAGAAAACAACAGCAAGTCAGCAATATCTTTTTCCTATATTAACTCATCCCTTGCAAGAGACGTTTTAGGTATGCTTCTGTTAATCTGCAGTGGAGGCAACCGAGGCAAAGATGATCAAGGTAATTTGCCCCAGGGCGAACCTGAGCAGTGCGGGCATCTACATCATAGGACATGCCTCCAGAGCCAAGCACTGAGCCTCTGGGGCCGGGCTGACCTGTGGCTCGTCCAGGAGATGGACAAAACGCCATAAAGACTCCCCACCCCTGGCAGGTCACGTGGTGTGCCAGTAAGATGAAGTCAAGTTAGGAAGGGGGTCGAGTGCTTTGGGGTTTGGAGAGGTGACTCTTTTCACAGCGTGGTCTGGCCAGGTGACCTGCGAGCAGAGACCTCTCTAAGGCAGCTTTCTGTTTGTAAAAAGAAGGCCCTGTCCATACCCCTCCTCGGTGTGGTCTGAACACGTCACAAGAACATGTCTGTAACGCAGAGTAGCTGCTGGACAAAGAAGACCTGTTACTATCCGGAGAACTGGGTTCGAATCCTAACTGGCCCGGCCTCTCAGCCACTCACTAGATGCGAGTCACTCCAGTCCCGTGGGCTTGTTTCTGTGGGGATAAAATGGCTATCGGGAGCCTTGGCCATGACCCCACATAGTCAGGGAGCAGAGCAGGCGTGCGGTAAGGACACTCCCACTGCTGGTCCCCATCCCGATTGCTGGCCAGCTCATTGGGAGCTCCTTTCTCTGAGGCAGTGGGTCCCCGGGTCCAGGCTGCCCGGGGAGGCCTCACTATTTTTATTTTTATTTTCTGGCTCCACAGCAGAGGCCTCTAACTCCAAATGGCTCCTGTTACCCAGAAAACGAGGTGGTTGGCAGTGCAGTCTCCTGACTGGCCCCATACAAAAGCAGCCTGGCGGCCCTGCCTGTTGACGCCAGCCCGGGGTTCTGGGAAGCGAGGAGCAGAGCCCTGGGCGGGGCCGAGTCCCTGCAGGTTCTGGTATGTCCCGGCCTGGGCAGAGTGACCCTGGCCCGGTTGCCTTGTGCCTCTGGGAACACAGTGCCATTGCTAGGTCCTCAGTGAGATGACGCATGTCGAGGGACCTGGCGCACACGCAGGGCATCCCTGCACGGGCAGAGGCTCAAACTCCAGATTCACTCCTACCACGGCTGCTCCCACCACACAGACCGTGACCCTCATCTCTGCATGAGCCTGGTTATTCCCATTTCACAGATGGAGAAACTGAGGCTCACAAAAAAAATTTTTTTTTTTTTCCCCTGAGTCACACCAGTCAAATTGGCAAAGTCTTGGCTTCAAAGCCCCTGATTCCCTCCCCGCCCTCTCCCATGCTCCTTGGAATCTTCCTTCGGATGGACCCTGGACAACAGGGGCAGGATGTCACCTGACTTCCAGAAAAGATCCCTCTGGCTGCTGAGTGGAGAGTGGATGGGGGAAAGGGGGGCGAGGGGAGCAAGAAGGTGCCCAGGTGGGAGACGGAGAGGCACTGCGAGGTGGTTTGGTTCTGGAAGGTGGAACCAAGATTGCTGACAGGTGGCCCATGGGGAGTGCCGGAGAAGAGCAAAGTAGGGATGGGGCTACCTCTGGCTTCCCTTCTCGAATCTTTTAGCCTTCCCTCAAATATCACATCCTCAGAGGCCTTGCCTGACCGGTCTCCTCTCCTAGGCACTGCAGGGCCCCTTCCCTGCTTATTTTCCCTGTAGCCTTATCTCCAACTTACCGCTGCGCTGTCTGTTTGCCTCTGCTAGCAACAGTCAGCTCTTTGCAGACAGGAGTTTTGCTTGGCTTTTCTTTTTTTCCCCCACTACTATATCTCCAGGCCCTATAGGGCACAGTGCCTGGCACATGGTAGGTGTTTAATAAATGTTGTCACACGCATGAATGAAGGGACTATGTATGAAAGCAGTTCGACTTTAATCCAGGGCAACCCAGGATGCCTCCTCTGGAGGTGGCTGGTTCACCTCAAAGATCTGCCATAATCTCTCTGTGTGACCTCGGGCAAATTGTCCCCCAACCTCAGCCTACCCAGCTGCCCATTGGTTTCTATGACCTCCCAGCCCTGTCAGTGAAGGATGATTTTTTTTTCTGTGGTGGCTGGACCAGGAGAGCAAGGCCAGAGGGCTCCTGGGGCAGAAGGTGGGATGGAGGGGGCCCCTGCATGGGGCAGCCCTGCTAGCGCCTTTGTCAAAGGTGCGCTATGTAAATAGCAGGTGGTTCAATTATTATCCTTCCTAATCCGAGGCTTCCTAATCCTGGGCAGGTCTGTGTGTGCATGTGCTGGGGAACGATGAATGGCAGAGCCTTCTGGAAGCCCAGGGCCAGGAGACGGCCTCGTCTCTGACCTTCAGCAGCAGCTCCTGCCCACTCCTCGCACCCCAGAAGGATTCGGGTGATGGATTTTCCCAGGAGCCTCGGGTGGTCACCTTCACGGTCTCGGCCAGCTGTGGCCTGCAGAGTCAGAGATTCCCTACCCCTCTACCTCGGATGAGGAGGACCCCCAAGCCACCTCCTGACTGGTGTCCCGATTCCTTGCTCCCTACCCTCAGGCTTACCCTCCAGTCTCCACCAGAGTGGCCTTTAAAACCCATAAATCAGACCATGGCGCTCCCCTGCTTAATACCCTCCGATGATTTCCTATCTGTAAAATATATACAGGCCTTTTACCAAGGTCTGCAAGGCTCCAGGGCTGGACCACCCTCCCCCATCTTGGCTTCTTCCCCTCTGACTAGGCTGGCCCCAGGGCCTTTATACCTGCTGCTCCCTTCTCCTGGAATAGCAAATCCCCAAATCCTCACCTTGCTGCCCCATCTGGCGTCTCAGCTCCCAGCATCTCAGGAAGGCCCAGTGCTTATCTGAATGAGCCCTCGCTTCTCACTCTCGATGCTCTTCCGTTGTTCATGAATTATTTCTACTTGTCTACTTATCTGTCTCCCCACTAGCATGTGAATTCCTTGTGGACAGGGACCTTGCAGGGGTCGCCGTACCTCCCACACCCAAAGAAAAGAAAATCCCCCTACACTTCAAATACTGAACAGAACCCTGTGGGCTCCCAAGGACCAGCGCCAAGCAGTTTACTTATTTATCAAAGGCCGCGTAGCACTTGGTACATGCTCGGCACTGTTTGAAGCACGGTACAAATATGAATTTATCTAATCCTCACACCCGTTTTTTTAGGTTGGTCTTCCTGTTAGCCTCACTGCAGATGAGGAAGCTGGGGCACAGAAATGGTCAGGGATTTTTCTCAAATCTATAGAGTCAGAAGAGATGGGTGGCAGATTAGAATGCAGGGAGCCTAGTCCATGCTCAGCAGGCGACAGGTGTACCCTGTGGGCCTCCCGGGCTTAGCACAAGGCCAGGGCCAGGCATTGACTGGGAGGCTGGGGTGGATCTGGGGGAGGGGGGGTTCACTTTGCAAAGGGCTTCAACCTGAAAATCAGGAATTAAAACCTTGTTTTTACCCCAGGCCTTGCTGTGCAGCTTTCAGCAAGTGCACTCCCTCTCTGGGCCTCAACTCCCTCTCTATTTCTGGGGCTGGCCCTTCCTCCACCTCATTTCATTTGTATCCCCTTGAGGCCTTGTGAAGCAAAATGGGTTATAGCTAATTTCCAAACCTCAGTCCCTCCAATTAGCAGAGGGTCTGGGACTCCTCTGCTGCCTACTGCCTGGCACGTCCCTTTGCCAGGTGACCAGAGCATCCCCACTCCCTGTCACTGAGCCGGCTGCTGTTGGGAACACAGCTTTCCGTCAGGGAAAATGAGAGACAGAGACAGAGAGAGTGGTTTCACCAGGAGGCTCTGTCCTCTGTCATCAGGCCCTTTGACCCTGCTCTCCTTTTCCCTCATCTTACCTCCTGCCTGTCATTTTTTTGGGATCCCAGGCCTTCAAGCCCCACCTCTTCCCCGCACCCCTGCCTGGGCCTTCTGTACCCCACCCCACCCCACCCCCAATCAGCCCTACCCGACAAAGATGCACCTGGCTGAGAGCCCACTGCCCCAGGGGAGGCCCAGACCCTTCCCCTCTGGTTTCTCAGCCACAGCCCCCCTTCTCGTTCCTTCTCCTCCCTGCTTCCCTGCGCCTCTTTTCCAGGCAGTACTGAAGTCCTTCCTACACACACGCTATTTTTGTACCATCACTCTCTCCTTCCTCTCCCCCTTCCCCCTACATTCACTTACTTCCTGCTTTTCCTTCACCTCTGCCCAGCTCTGAAAGAACCGGGCCCCTCGGGCGCGCGCCCACTGCTCCCCCACCCCCAAGAGGGGCCTTCAGCTTTGGGTCCCACGGGCAGGGCCACTCCGGGAGGGGCCTAAGGCAGACACCCCCGCCCCGACCCCCCTCCACCTCCACTCCCGTGCCGCCTTCAGCAGCTCGCCAGCCGGCGGGAAGCAGGGACTAACCGCGGTCCCGAGTCCGGAGGCGAGGGGAAGGAGGTCGGCCTTAACTTCCCCAGTCCACCTTAAGAGGACGATGTAGCCAGCTCGCGGCGCTGACCTTAGAAAAACAAGTTTGCGCAAAGTGGAGCTGGGGCCCCGGCCTCTGGGCAGCCCCGGCGGCGCTCCCACTGCCTCCTAGCCCTCGCTGGCGGCGCAGGTCCGAGCGCGGCGGGCGGGCGGGCGGAGCGGAGCTGGGGGCCGGGGACTGGGGGACAGGGGAGCGGGGAGGGAGCGGCGCGGGCGCGTGAACTGGCACATTGTTGCAGCCGGCGGCCCGTCCGGTCCCGGGCGCTCGCGGGGCGCGCGGGCGGCGGGGATCGCGGAACCGCTCCCGGGCTGCAACCGCGGGGCCCGGCGGGGGGAAGCTGGGGCCGCCGCGCGGGCGAGGAGCCCTCCGCCTCCCCCACCTTCCCCCTCCCCACCCCCCGCCCCCGGCCGCGCGGCTGGCGGGCGACACTGGGCTGGCGGGCCCGAGCCCCGCAGCCTCCCCGGGCGGGCGGGAAGGAGGGAGGCGGGGAGGGCAGGCGGGAGGAGGCCGGGCTGCCGGGGGGAGGGCGGGGGCAGCGGCCGGGACTGCGGGCCGGGAGCGAGCCGAGCCGAGCCGCCGGCGCCGCGAGGAGCCCGGGCGGGGCAGGTGGGCAGCGGCGGGGGCGGCGCGGCGGGGCTCGGCGGGGCTCGGCGGGCTGCCTTCGCCCCTGCGCGCGCGGTCCTCCTCTCTCCCGCGCTGGCGGCCGCGATCTGCGCGCCGCCTCGCTCACTCCTCTCCCTCTCGCTCTCTCCCTCTTTCTCTCTCTCCCCTCTTCCCCTCTCTCGCCTCTCCGTGTATCTGGCTCTCCGCCTGGCTCCCTCGGGTCTGTTTTTCTCTCCTGCCGCCTCTCCCTGGCCGTTCCCTGGCTTTATTTCCCGCGCGCTTGGGGTCTCTCCCCCTCCCCGTCTCTAGATCTCTTGGGTTGGGGGGGGGGGTGTTCTCCGAAAATCGCAGCGGTGACGGCGGCTCCTAAGCCGCTCCAGGCGCCTGTTCCGGGGCGGGGGGGGGGGGAGGCCCGGCCGGGGGGGGGGGGGGGGGGGGAGAGGAGGGGGGAGCCTTAGTCATTTCCCCGCTCCAGCCTGCGCCCGCCCGAGCGCGCACTCACCGCCGCTCTCCCTCCTCGCTCCGCAGCCGCGGCCCATGGAGCCCGCCGGCCCGGCCCCCGGCCGCCTCGGGCCGCTGCTCTGCCTGCTGCTGGCCGCGTCCTGCGCCTGGACAGGTAAGCACCCCTGCCCCCCCGCGGCTGCCGTCCCCCAACTGCGGGCCCAGGCCTGCCAGAGCGCCAGTGGGAGCCACTGGGCTAATTTCCAGCAGTAGTAAGGGGAGACATGTCTGTAACTGGAGTTACAGATGCAGAAACTAAGGCCCAGAGACAGCCAGCCACTTGCCCAAGGTCACACAGCTATGGGTAGGACCCACTCTCCCTCTCTCTTGTGTGGGCATTGTGCTGGGCCCTGTGCTGGGCAGTGGGACATACCCAGATGAGTTGGTCCACCCAGCCCCTGCCCAATCTGATGGGGGAGGCAGGCTGTCAGCAGCTTTCTGAGCTAGGTGCCCCTGGCTTCTCTAGAAGCTCTTTCCCTGGACTTATGCTTTCTGCACGTCTGACTTCAGGGTCTGAGAGGAGGGGGTCGGGGCAGAGGTCCCCCAGGTGCTGCCTGGAAGGGAAGAGAAACAGGCTGTTGCCATTAGGGAAGAGTGAGATTTCCCTCTGGTGCGTGGAGCAACACGGTGTTGGTGTGTGTATGGCAGAGAGAGAGGAAGGGAGGCCGCAGTAACTCC
The DNA here is from genome assembly GCF_002288905.1 of Enhydra lutris kenyoni. NCBI lineage: Eukaryota > Metazoa > Chordata > Mammalia > Carnivora > Mustelidae > Enhydra > Enhydra lutris. The sequence continues at coordinate 28,260,408 of NW_019154090.1, forward strand.
GGGGGTGAGCTGCTGTGATCAACAGATCCTAATGCGAAAGCACGGTGGATTGTCCCTGGGTTTGCCAAAGCCTCTTGCTGGATGGTCTGCTCCTTGCTGTTCTCCCGGCTCCCCCACTTCCTCCTGCCTGCCTTCCCCGGGCTTCCGCGCAGCTCCCTGCAGTTCAGGTGCTCTGTGGGGCTGTTACCTGTGGCTCTGAGCATGTCTTTTTGTTGGCCTACATCAAACACCTGGCTGTCTCCAACCCGCGGCAGGCTCTGAAGGCTACCGTGTATGTTCGCCAAGGGGTGAGGTCACCATTCAGGAGTCCTGCTTCTTAAAGGGGTTTTGCAAAACCATGGGTCTCCTGGGAGGGCCCAGGTGGCAGTGTAATGGCTTTAAAGGAATTGGGGTGGGGGAGAAGAATGGGGAATCTTGTTGTAGACAGAGGGGTCCACACCATCCTTCTCTAGGAGGAAGGTAAAGATGAGCTCAGTACCCACCTCCCCCCCCACCCCGCCTTTTGCATTTGCCTAGAGACTGGTAACCATCTGATAGCAGTGAGGAAGGGAGAACTAGCAAAGAGTGGGTGGAGGGAGAAGTGGGGGTGGACAGCAGCTTCTCTCTGCCCTGCAGTTTCCCCAGAACCCCAGGGATCTACGTAGGCATCCCCCACCCCCACCGGGGTCTTCCCAGTATGTTTGGGTCCTGGCTGGGTGGAAGGAAACACTGATACATTTCAAGTCTGCCTGGTGAGTGGCATCTCCAATCTGATCCGCTTCTTGCTGCCCGAGCCACCCTTTCCACCCTGCGGAAGTCCTAGTTCCTGCCCCACGTCCTTCCTGGATCTGGCCTGGAAATGCACAAGTGTCTCTCACAAGTACTTCATTTTCCTGACACAGAGAATGGGGCCCAAGTTAATTTCTAAATGTCTGTTCCAGACCCTTCTCCAGCCAGGACCCCGTGGTTCAGTTTCTGGCAAATGACCTGGTGAGGCTGATTAGCAAGTTTTCAGATGGGCAGCCTGCCTTTCCTGGGGCGCTGGCCGGGAACACCAACACCCTTCTTGTGAGCAAATCTCCCCTTTTTGCCTATAAAAACAATCTATAAAATGGTAAAGATTAGGCCATAAAACTTCCGTTCCAATCCATTCAGCATCAATAGCCTGAAAAAGTGGGAGCAGCAGAGGGGCCAAGATTAACTTTGAAATAAATAAATCTGAGGAGGTGAGAACACATCTCTTGACCGAGGGTGGTGGGACAGGGGTGGGGTGTCGTCGTCATAGCTGAAGCCTGCCAGTCTTCTTCCCTCTGTGTCCTCCGGGCTTCTGGTCACACTCTGGGCCCCGGCATGGGCTTCGCCTGGTCGGGCTGCAGGATGGGGGCCGCAGCAGCCCCCCTCCCTCGGCTGCTCCCAGCATGGAGTTTATGACAAAGCAGAAGAGAGGCAGGACAGAAGGGCAGGAAGGTAGAAGGAGGCAGTTGTCCAATTTTCCAAGAAAATAGATTTGTTCGAGTGAGAAACTCAAATGTCAGGCTTAGGAAGGCGGCGTGAGATTGAATGACTACTAATGTCTCAGGAAGAACTGTCAGCCTTGGGGGGAGTGTGTGTCACATGATTGCTGGGGCCCCACATGATCACCGCTTGCAGGGCGCCGGTCATGTGAATTATCTGGGTTGGGGAAGGCAGGAGAAGAAGTTTCTAAAGATTGCTTTTAGCACAAAGGCTGCCAAAGGGAAATTCTAAAAAGATGCCAGTGAAGTCACCAACCTGTGTTCTTGGAGCCGACGTGAGGTCTGTTTCCTAAAACAACCTCGCTGAGGGCCATTCGGAGGCTGGGAGTAGGGCAAGGGTCTCGGGGACACCTGGGCAGCCCCACAGCACCTGGCATCTGTTCTGCAGGCTCTCTGCTTGGTCCCACTGAGGTCACGGGCCTCTGGGGCCCACACTGGGTAGATCTGGGTGACTCCCCCTGGCTCCTCCCTCTGTCCTGGAGGAGGCCAGGCCAAGATGGGGTTCAGGTGTTGGGGGCCAACTGAGCTCTCCAGCGACCTTCTGACCCTTTGGTAGAGGGGGACACGCTGGTGGCTCCTGTGTACTTTCCTAACTGGTGAACTTAGTCTCACTTCCTCTTTCTCAAGAAGACAAAGGGGATGGAGGGCTCTTTGACCCCAATGGACTCGGGCTGTTGGAAGTTTCTTTTAAACCCATGGTGTTCTCTGGGTCCTTTCTGGCCATGAAGTAGTCCTTTACCAATTCCCTGGAGACCCGTGGTGTGGTGTGATTCAATCTGTATTTGTAGTCATTTGGCATGTTTGAGGTCCTGATGGGAACCACATGTGGAGAAGAAGGAGAATCCATGTCTTTGAATGGTAACAGCAACAGCACCAGAGACTGTGCGCCGAGGGCCTGCCTATGTCATCACATTAGTCAGGAAAACAAAGTGTGAGGTGGCTTTTATCCCCATTTTGCAGATGAGGAAAATCGAGTCCCAACTTGGAGAAGTAACTTGTCTCAGGAGTAAGAGGCAGGGGGGTCGAGATTTTGAATCAAAACTCTGAGGGAAGAACTTTACGGACTTAGTCCAGCCTGGAAGGAGTGAGAGGAGCCCCCTCCGGGCTCAGATGGAGGTTTGTCAAGAGTTCCTTCTGGGGCAGGAGCCCTTCCCTGAGTCACAGTCGCTTCCTGGAAGGCACACTGAAGATGGAAACATCAAGAGCCCCTCGCCAGTGGCAGCTCATGGGAGCCATGTGACTTCCACCAGAGCCCCCCATCTGGGCTGCCGAGCTCTGGAGGCCCCCAGAGCTGGAATATTCCTCCTTGCATCTTCCCGGTGCCCTTTGCGACAGATGGAGAGGGGGTGTGTGAGAGGAAGGGAGTCTAAAACTGTTGTACGGAGCCCACACACACTCGCTCGCTGCTTCCAATGGCTCCGTGCGACAGGTTATTTTCTTATTTGTAGAGTCTTGGACTGATGGAAGGTTCTCCCCCACCCCTCTTTTTAAATGTGCTCAGATTTCTGGCCTGTCAACACAACGCAGATCATGTCACTCCCCGGCTCCAAACTGTTGAGTGGGTCCAAGTTTTCTCCAAAAACACTTAAAAAGAAAAGTGCAGCAGCCTGTGTGGGCTCCCTCCCTGACAGGCCTTACTCTCAGGCACATAATTCCCCAAAAGCTGACCTGACAAGACGGGCTGGCCCCCGTAGACCGCAGTTTGCCCAGCCCGCCAAGCGGGGGAGCCCCTAAGACCTGAGAAGCTCCAGAGTGGTAGAATCCCACACTGGACCCTGTTTACTGCAGCGTCCCCCAAACATATGAACACGAGGCGTTTGGCTTGTGCAAGGCTTGCGAACATGCGGCCTGACCCAATTTGGTAAACGCTTGTGTACCCATCCATGCCCTCAGCTCAACTCTCTCATCTCTGGGCCTTCGCGGATGCTGTTCCCGCTGCCAGAGCTCCCCTTCCCTGTACCTCCTTATCTTCATATGCCCAAACCTGTTCCTCTTTCGGTTGGAGCCAAGGGAGCTCCTCCTTCTCTGAACCGTCCCCACCCCCAGGATTGTCTCCCCCCTGATGGAAGCTACTTGTTGCTTTCTCCTTGTTTCCTGGCCATATGCATACGTGGTTAGCACCTGGTGGGCGTGGTGGTTCTGGATCCAGAAGTGAGAGCCCGGGAGGGTGAATCCCAGCTCCACCGCCTGTGGGGCCACCTCCAGCGTCTCGGTTCCCTCCTCAGGAAGACAGAGATGACCTCAGCAACTGTTTCAAGAATCAAGTGCACTGACGCACACACGTGTATGCTTGCCACTGTGCCTGGCAGGGAGCAAGCGCTCGGCACAAGTCAGCCAGCCAGCCTCGCGGCCACCATCGCTTTGTTCTCCTGGGATTTCCTCCTCTACCAAAGTGGGGCTGACTTTTGTGAAGTACCCGCCACAGCCTCTTACAGGCACTGGGCACGAAATCGCAAACGCTGTCATGGGAGGGCGTGGTGTTCCGCTTGGGGATTTTCCCTGTAGCTTTGGGGGCCATTGAGGGCTGGATGACTGGAGCGGATCCCCAGACTAGTGGGATTTAATTGTCTGTTCCTGGGACTGAGGCTGTGGGCGCAGGCTGCCTCTAGGTGTCTCTGTCCAGATCCACGGGTTTGGAATTGTGCTCTCCCAGACCCGGAAAGCCAGAGGGGGAGCCTCGGAGAGCCCCTGGTGGTCTCGCTGAGCGCCTCACCGTGCCCCACTGGGCAAGAGAGCCCAGCACTCGTGGGCTCACACCCCAGATCCACAGCAAGGCATGGATGGGATGCCAAGCGCCCTTTCTTCCAGGCCAAGCCTTTTTGAAACTGGGCTGTGCTGGAAGTTTCCATTGTTAAAGCCAGAAATCTGACAGGATCCCGAATTCCATGGAAAAATACTAAAGTAATAATAACAGGAACCTCTGTTTCCAGCCACTTAACGGGGCTGAGCACTGTATGCTGGCTGGCCTGTATGATCCCAGTAGTACTCAGTTAGCCTGGGCGATGTGCACAGTTATCAGGTCCACTAGACTAATGACGAGACTGGGTCAGAGGAGTGGAGCAACTTACCAAGGCCACATCCGGACCGAGTCCAAATGACAACCCAGATCAGCCTGACTGCAGAGGGCAGGCTGTTAGGTAGTCATCACTCAGCCTTGTTTGACAGGTGGAGAAACCAAGGCCCGGGGGGCTGGCATCCTGCTTTCTTGGTGCTCCTCTCATATTTCTGTCAATCAGCGTATCCTCCCCAGGAGGTGGAGGTGGCCCGTGTTCCCAAGATGGGTTTCCATCCCATACTGGTGAAGGAAGTATCTATTTTCACAGCTGAAACTGCTTTCCTGTTCCCTTGAGCGTTGCTGGGCCAGGTCTCCTGACGGAGCCCCCCACAAGACGGATTTTTCCCCATCAGGTGTCTGGCCAGGCCCTCCGTCCAGAGAGATGCAAAACAGACGAGGTGGAAGTCAGGCCACAACACAGATCGGCTCTTTGTGTCTGTGAGATTTCCTGGCACAGCCACTTGGGGGCACAGGGGGTAAGATGGCCGCAGATTGGCTCCAGGAGCCTAAGGGATCAGTGGGGGAGACGGAGAGCCAGGAGCAAGTGAGCAGGGAGCCTCTGCGCCTGGAGAGCCAGCCAGAGGGGTGGGCCCCTAAGCCCCGCTCCATTGCTAACCGTGTCCCCCAGAAATGGAAGCCTCGGTGGAAGGACAGAGTGTCCTTTGTACTAGGGATGAGCTGGGCCTCAAATCCGTGCTCTCTTTCCTTACCTTTTTATTTTGGAAAATTTTAAACATGCACAAAAATGAGCAGGAATAGCGGCACAACCCCTGGCTTCCACACTGATCTGTCATTCTTTTTTGACTGCCTCCCCCGCCCACCGACTTTACTGGGAATGGAGGGGTCAGGGGAGCTTTGGAAAACAAATGCTAGACATCAGGTGTCGCTTCAGCCATTACTAGTCTGACACGCATCCCTCGATGTGCTCCGTGGTCTAATGCTCCCAATGTGCCCACAAGCATGGAGTCCTTCACTCACAGTTCACAGAAAAGGAAACCGAGGTTCCTAAAAGCCAAGTTGGGCTCCTCCCATGGCCACCTAGCCAGTGAGAGTTAAAGCCAGATCCTAGCCTTGGTTTACTCTTAACCACTTTGCTATTCTTGTTATAATCATTTTAGTTATAAATATTGGTCCAACAAGTACTTTTGAACAGCTACTGTGTGCCTGGGTGGCTCTAGTTGCTGGGGTGACAACCATTGGTAGGCAAAAACACCTGTTCTCAGAGAGCTGATGTTCTAGTGAGGAAGAAAAACAGACCCAAGTAAATACTGCATCAGGTGGAGACAGGTGCTGTAAAGAAAAGGAAAGCAAGACGAGGCATAGAAGGTTGAGTGGGGACAGAAGGAGGGCCTCTCTGAAGAGTGGAGGCCTGAATAACACTGAAGGAGCAGCCATGAGAATATGAGGAGAGCGAGCCATGTAGAAGGAATAGCAAGCGCAAAGGCCCTGGGGCTAGAAAGAGTTTTCTTTGGTCCAGGGATAGCAAGGAGGCCAGAGAGCCTGGAGTGAAGGGAGATAGGCAGTGTGGCGATTGGGAGAGGTCAGGGCCAGACAAAATAGGATCTGGCTCACTGAGCACCTTGACATTGAACATGTCAGGCCTTGTGATAGAATCATTACTCTGTGCCTCGCCTCATTAAATTCTCACCACAATTCTATGAAATGGGAACTACTATTATTGGACAGATGAAGAAATCAAGACTCAGAGAGGTACAGTGACTTGCCCAAGGTCACACAGCTTGTAAGTGCAGAGCTAGGGTTTGAGCCCCGGCCCTAAGTGCTATAGCATCCTCATCACTGCTTTCCTGCTTCCACTATTGCCCCCTCCCATGTCATCACCCAGAGCAGCTAACTGAATTAAATGCTCCTTGCTCCTGCGCCAAACTTCTCAGTGGTTCCCACTGCCCTTAGAATAAAATCAAACTTCTTACCATGATCCATGGGGCATGGCATTTTCCGGACCACGTCTGTCTGTCTGACCTCATCTCAATCCACCCCCTCCTTCCTCTGTGGGTTTTGGCTACAGCAGCCCTCCTTCTGGCCCTCTTAGGCACTAGCCTCTTTCTTGCCTCAGGGCGTTTGTACAGGTTCTTCTCTCCTACTGGAACAACTTCCTGGCTCTTGCTTCCTTCAGGTTTCAACAGTAATCTCGCCTCATCAGAGGGGCCTTTCCCAGCCACCCCATTCTGCAAGTGGGTCCCCCTTGTTATTCTCTATTATGACAACAAATTTGTTTCTGAGCACTCCAAGCCATTTCTGTATTTGTGTCATTCTTTCGGCCTTGTCCCTGCTAGGATGTAAGCTACATGAGAGTAGGAACTGTGTCCGTCTTAGTCACTGCTGGGCCTCCTGGGGCCTGAGCACAGGGGCCGGCAGCAGTAGGCAGGCTAATACATATGGCTGAAAGAAGGAACAGGTGGGTAGTAAGATCCCCATTTTCAGGAAAAGGCTCAGAGCCTTGAGGTCACATAGGCAGTAACCCTGGTCTGAAAGCACAGTCCTGCCCTCGTACTACACCATCCCACTTCTGCGGCTGGGGCCATGGCCATGGCATGGATCCCCGCCCCTCCTGCTGTCAAAGTGATCCCGAAAACGTCAAGAAGCACACGAATGTCAGGGCCAGCCTGGGTGGAGGGAGGTAGCCGAGACACATGAGAACTGGTACTTAAAATTCGGGCTGTCCGAAATACGGCTTGCCCCCTTGTAGACACCGTGATGAATGAGCTGGCAAACCATGAAATGTGAATGCCGTTAGTGCTCCAGTCTCTCGGTCGCGGTGGGTTTGGAGGGCCCAGCCCGACGTCAGCCGCTCCCAAAAAGTCATTCATTGCGTGAGGCCGCCCGGCATGGTGGGGTAGGGTGCAGGTGAAGTCCCACCGCTCGATGGCCCCGTGACCGTGAGCGTCAGTCTTTTTACTCTGTGAAACGGGAGTGGTACCGGCCCTGTCTTGCTGGGTCCCTGTGGTGGTTTGGCGAGGCCCGTCGTCCTGCTGGCAGTAGCGATGCGTGATGTTGTCCCGCCGTGGTTACTATTACTGTTGTTGTTGCCTGGTCATCGTGTCCTGGTTTGGGGCTGGGAAGAGCAGGTGGGACCCCCGTTCTATTTGTTCAGTGGCAGCGAGACCTGAAACCCACACGCTGCCCCTCTCAGCCTCAGTTTCTCCTTCTGTGAAGCAGAGGCTCACCTTGGTGGCCCTCCTGCGGGCCCCTGCCTGCTCCAATGCTCCAGCCCAAGCCCTTCTCACCCTTTGTCTTGCTGACACCCCAGGCTCCCTCTCCAGCAGGGGAGCCAGTGGAATGGCCGTCAGCTCTGGGACCCATTCCTGAGTTCGAATCTAACATGCGCCTCTTACTCTGTAAGCAGGGGCTCTGGAGCACGGGCCTTTCCCTGTTCTGAGCCTCACTTTCTCCATCTGCAAAATGGAACCTCTGCCCCTGTTTCCTCTTGCACGGGGACTCTTGAGGGTTAAGGGAATGAAGAGCTGTGGAAAGTGCTTTGTGAGCTACAAGGAGCGCTATAAAAGGCATCAGTGAATAGTGTCAGCTTGGGGAAAAAATCTCATCCAGAGACTGTCTGCTGTCAGCAGCAGGGTGTGCTGAAACCTTGGCAAATGCCGTTTAATAAATGCGTGTTGCTTTTAAGGGGGCCTTTATCTCGGCTAGGAAAATGTGTGCGCGTCCTTGGCAGCCTGAGAATCCAGCAGCCTGAGCTGGAGGGGACCCCATCGTGGCAGTGGGAAGTGATCACTCTCCAGCCTCAGGAGCAGCTGTCTGTCTGAGCCCTGCTTCTGGCCCTGCTCTGCCTCTCAGGGTTACAGCTTCCTCACCTGGAGGAAGGGGACAGTCACAATAGCAGTCCCCTGGCCGGGTTGTCATCATGAGAGTGAAGTGAGGGCTCCCCGTTCTGTGACCTCATGCACACGTGGGACCCATGGGAGAGCCCGGGCTGTCCCTAGAGGAATAGTGGGGCTTGCGGTCAGAAGGACTCACCTGGGTCCTCAGCCTGTCCAGGTCCCATCTTTGGGCCTCAGTTTCTCCGTCTGCAAAACGGGAAGGTGAGAAGTAGGTCCTTAGGTTGTCGAGGCACCAAGTATGGTGGATGATGGGGTGGTGTCCCCGTGTGCTCTCCCTGCCTCAGCGGGGCCACCGAGGCCTGCTAGACACAAAGTGTGTTTATAGCACACGTGTTCCTTTCCCAGTGCTTTGCAGGCATTGTTTCCTCCCCTCCAGGTCCCTCCTGCACCATGCCAACACTCACTAGGGCCTTTGAGCCTCCCCATGTCTGTGCCTTCTGGCCAGCAGTGGGCTCAGCCTGCTCACAGGGGCCGCAGTGAGTGGGCTCATGCGTATGTCGGCCAGAGCCGGTTCTGCGTCAGAGAGAATGTTTAGCTCCTCAGTCTTCAAGCCGTGATCATCCATCATCCCCTCCATCCTTAAATGTCTGCCGCACGGCCATGGCTGCCCAGCGTGATGTGCTTCCTCTCTGCGTTCTTCATACGCGTCAGCCTAGAATGACCATAGTGTTATTGTTATCATCGCCCCCATTCTACAGATGGGAAACCACAAGTCCGGAGGGGTTAAGACATTTCCTGGAGTCTCATAAATGGCAGAGTTAGAATCTAAACCTGAACAGGATACAGCAGGGTACAAAACTAAGTGTCTGCTCTCAAAGGGCCTATAGGTAAGTCTAGGGTAGGGCCATGGAGCTCACGAAACTGACAAATACCCATGTGATATGTTATGTGGTAGGTGATATGGAGGAAAATAAAACAGAGCAAGGGCCATGAAGGGGGGAGTGTTTTACACAGAGTGGCCAGGGAAGGCCTTTCAGGTAGGCCTGAAGGAGGTAAAGGAGCAGAGTGTAGATATCTAGGGGATGAGAGTACCAGACAGAGGCAGAGGTGAGTGCAAAGGGCCTGCGGTGAATAGTGACTCTGGCATGATTGGGAGCAAGATGTCATACCCTGATGGCCACCAGAAGGATTCTAGGTCTCGCTTAGGGCGCAGTGAAGGCTGCAGGAGGGTTTGGCACAAAAGAAGATATTACCTGGCTTAGGTTTTAGGGGCTCCTCTGGCTACAAGGAGAGCATGTATTGTAGAGAAAGGATGTGGAGGCAAGAAGGCCAGTTTGGAAGCCGAGGTAAGGATGCAGGTTAGGGACGGTGGTGTGGTCAGGCGACTAGAAGAGATCAGAGTCTGGCCAGATCCTGGCAATACTCTCTCATTGCTGGGCTGGGGGCCGGGGCGGGGAGGGGGAGGGCAGTGGTCCTTCTGACCACTCACATCTGACATTGGGGAGAGAGAGAGTTGGACCCCCTTTTTTACAGTTTCGAGAAAGCGGAGGCTCTGAGAAGAGTGATTTTGCGAATCCCTATGGCTCACACCCTCTGGGGGTGAGCCATAGGGATCGTCTGGCCCCAGAGCCCATGCTCTGGACTGTTGGCCCCTCAGGAGTTTCCCTGCTGCGTGGAGGGAGCTGCGGGGGTCTGCCTGCTCCCTACAAGGATATGGCACAGTGCCCAGTGCCCAGAGCTGCCTGGAGTGGGGGTGGAGGAGAGAGTGCCCTATTTTATTTACAAGGCCATGTGCCTCCCCATTTGCACTGCCTGTGATGCAGCTGAAAGTTTGTACCGCGGCACGATGGGCCTGTCCGCCGGTGCCAGGAGATGGCTCCCAGTGCTGGCCTCCTGTGCAGATGGCCCCTGAAGCCCAGTCCCAGGCTAGCCCCATCCCAGGCTAGCCCCATCCCCTCTTGCTCACGGCCAATGAGCATGTCCCAAGGACTCTGCCCTGCTGCCTAGATGGTGCAGAGCCCTTTCCTGTCTTCTGCACCTTTTCTCCTGTGGTTCCCCTTTCCTGGAATGCCTTCCCGGCTCTCCAGCCTCTGTCAGCCTTCATGACGAAGCTCATTGGCCACCACTTCCAATAGGTCTTCCCACATCCCACCACTCTCCCAGGACTCCATCCCCAACCGATCTCCCTCCATGTGGTCAGTGCCTGTGCTGGAGACTAGGCCCCACAAGGGCCAGGACCCGTGTATTCAGCTTTGTGTCCTGTAGCTTTGAGGACTGGACTTGGCACTGGCGTGGGGTTTGGGAGGGCACGAGTGGACGAGGCCTCCTCCAGAGAAAGTAAGTGCGTCACTGCGGCTCTCGGAGCCCCAGAACACTGGCGTCGAGTCCTGAGCCCCCCCTCTCGGGAAATGCACGATCCATGAGCCCTCCACCCAGGCAGCCCCTCCATGGATCAGCCAGAGGGGCTGTCTGCTCCCTGCCGTGGGGCGTGGGTTCCAGGTTTGGGGCAGGCCTCTTCACTGCCTAAGTACAGAGTAAACAGGTGCCCCAAGCTGGCCATCAGCCATCAGCGCACATCAGCCACTAAGGACATACCTGTCCCTCCCCTTCTCTCACACCATCGAGTATGGAAACCTGTGCTTGCCAGACACCTTCGGGCACGTGGGCACACGGGTGTGCCGCACACACGCTGTCGCCCCTGCTCCCAGTACTCTGCTAGTGCACACACTCACATGCCCGTCCCCCATAGCACTCAGGTTCCCTCCCCACCCCTGCCCACTCTCTACACATGCATGCACACACACACACACACACACACCCATGCACGGCCCCCCTCCTGTGGTCCCCAGCAGGCTGTGCCCACACCCCTCCCAGACATCTGCTCACACCCTCGGGCACAGACACACCCTCTCGTGCCACCACTGTGCTCACACACACCCGGGCTACACGTGATTCACATACCCTCCCCCATGTAGTTCGCACCCCCTTGTGCCGCTGTTTGCTGGGCCATCCGTGCACACTCGTGAGCAACGCTGTTGTACTCGTAAGCACACACGTGTCATCTGCACATGCTCACTTGTGTACACACCCCTTTGGCTTGGCACACTCATGCACCTAGGTGCCCTCTCCCATGTCGGCCCCTTCACTTTTATGAGCACACTCAGCCACACTCCTGCACTGCATGCTGGGACACACAACCCTTAAATCGTAACCCAGAAGACGCCAAAGGCAGCCGCTGACGAGGTGTGTGTGTGTGGGGGGGGGGTCATAAACCAGCAGTGCCTCCCACCCCAGGACGTCCAGGAACGGTCGTAGTCACGGAAGGGGCCGCTGAGCTCCCCTGCTGTGGGGGCCCAGTGCAGGGTCCTGAGCCCCCCGGGCATGGCTGGAGCTCTGGCCATGGCCTCCCAAACCCCAGGGCTCCTTGAGTTTGTGGAAATCTGACGGTGGCCACCCGCCTATCTCACAGCAAGTCCAGGAGGCTGTCCTCACCCACTGCCCTGACCGCTCCTGTTAGAAAACTTACTCCTAGGTTTTATTTTATGACTTTAGTTCTTTTCCAAAAGAAGTAAATGTTCACCGAAGAGACACGATTTCCATATATTGTTTACTCTAAAGCGAAAAAGAAAATAGGCCGACCCCTGGCCTCATTTCCCAGACACAACAAACCTTAGCATCATGGTGTTGGTCACGCTAGATCATTTTCTCAAGACGTTCCAGCAATCAGTCAGCATCTGCAGACGTTTCTCGAGTGTCTGGTCTGGGCCGAGCACTGTGTCAGGAGCCAGGGAAAAATGGCAGTGAACAAAACAGACAAGGTTCCTGGAGGGGAGGCTCATTTAAACAGTAAACAGGTGTATAACATACATAGTACACATATAGATTTTTCTTATTAGAGTACTGTAAATATTTAATACTCATCGAGTTTAAGAACTCTGAAAAAGATCCAAAATAGAAGGAAAAACCTCTCAGGTTTAGATTCATGATGCAGAGAGAGTTGCGTTTTATAGCCTTGTATCTATAGTACCTGGCTGTTGTTTATTTAAATATGGTTTTATTTTATTTTACAAAGTCATAATCATACCGAAAGCACAGTTTTTCTTTTTAAATTTTTTTTTTTAAGATTTTATTTATTTATTTGACAGACAGCGATCACAAGTAGGCTGAGAGGCAGGCAGAGAGAAAGAGGAGGAAGCAGGCTCCCCGCTGAGCAGAGAGCCCAATGCGGGGCTCGATCCCAGGACCCTGGGATCACGACCCGAGCTGAAGGCAAAGGCTTTAACCCACTGAGCCACCCAGGCGCCCCGAAAGCACAGTTTTTCTTATTTTTTTTATTGCACGAGTCATGCAAACAGAAAACATAAAAGCAAAATCCCTTGTAAATCTACTACAGAATTAACCTTGGCTAATCTTTAATATGCACCTTGGTTTTTTTTTCGTTTTTTTTTTTTTTAACTTAGCAGTCTGAGATCACACTGAATGTGTCACTTAGTAAGGACTCTGATCTCATGATATATTTTCGTGTTGATAATTGTCATTCGACACCATCCTTTTCAATGGCTGTAGACTCGGTCCTCCTGTGGCTTCACCATCACAGGATCAGTCAGTCTCCTTCTCTTAGACATTAGGACATTTCCAGGTTATTTTTATAAGAGCACCCGAGTGAATGAAACAAAATGTTTGCTCAGATTCTTAGTTATCGGAGTATGATTTTACATTGTTTTTTCTCATATGCTAACGACATCAAAATGTGGATTGCAGTTACCTTTGCTGGTATTCTCTGAGATCATTATTGTGTTTTTATACTTTTTCGTTTTCTCGACATGCTTTGCCATGAACAGGTTTCATTTGCATAATCACAATATCATTTATAATTATGCCCCGCAAAAAATGTCCACATTACCAGCTCTCATGGTGCTGGCTTTTTTAGGCCTCCCTATAAGTCCCCCTAGGGGATAGTCCCTAATTCACTCCACCATCCCCTCTCTCATGGGCAGCCTGGGTTTTTTCCTCCCCCAACTGTTTCAAGATCGTCATGTGGGAACCCCACACCCTGCTTGGGGTTATGTCCTCGCGGAACAGCCCCGCAAAGGCTGGCGAACAGCTTTCACACCTTTGGAACATCGTGCCAAACTGCCTTCCCGGGAGGATGTTCCAATTTCCCCTCCCACGGCAGCATGCAAGAATGCCTGCCCAGCCGCCCTCCTCTCCTGGAGACGGTTCAGGCGCCTGGACCGCGGACTCTCCCTTGCCAGGGAGTGCAGGGAGAGAGCAGGAAATGGTTTTGCCCACAATGCCAGCATGATGACCCCAGGCCCAGAACCGCAGGAGTGATTTTTAACAAGCCCGGTTTCCAGAACAGAACCTGCGGAGAAAAAGCAAAGCAAAGCAAGCAAGGGGAAAAAAAAAAAAAAAAACCTCTCTGTTGGAAAAAACACACATATACACAGATTAAAATAATATTTGGCACTTACGTCGCACTTTTAAAATTCTTCAAACGCTTTATAAACACTAGCTAATTAATTAAGCCGCCTAAATCTGGCTGCAGTTGGTGGAGAGAGCTCAGAGAAGCTAAAAAAAAAGGGGGGGGGACCAGCCCTCCCCAACTCCAGATTTTATTGTCGCCTGCCCAGGGTGTGATTACAGGCCTCCGGCTGCACCCCAAGAATAGCCTTGCTCCAACACGTTGCACGCCTGGTTCTGTAGCCGTCTCCTGCTCACACGGCTCCTCTCACCAGCTGCTGACTCACGGCCCTGGGCCGCATTATTGATAAGGATAATAATAACCGGCATCTATTCTACATGCCCTGGGGCGGGGGGGGGGCCCGGGGGGGGGGGGGGGGGGGCAGCTTGCACTGTCTCCCGATTATGCCTGGGGCAGCTCCATTCAGCCTCAGCCAAGCAGAAGCTGAGAGAGGGGCTTGGCCGGGGAGCAAGTGAAACCCCGCCTTCATTCATGAGTGCCTGCGTTCATTGAGCGTATACTTACCGAGGGCCCGGAGCTGCCAGACAATTTTCCAAGCAGGGGGTTGGAAACTGTTCCTTGTGGATGCTGCATCCTGGTTGGGGGGAAACATGACAATCAAGGATATAAATGTTATATCTGTGATAATAACGGGAACAGGCACCGAAATCTACCCAGCCCCTACGAGGCAAGCACTTATGTCCCGCTGTGCCCTAGTGCTCAGGACGGTCCTGCGGGGGTGGACGCCGGTACCCCCACTTTGTGGATGATGGGATGGAGGCCCAGGGAAGGTGGGTGCTGGGCTGGCTAAGAGGGGAACTGGCACCTGTGCTGTCTCCAAGCGGCATTTCCAGTTCCTCCAGTGGCCCAAGCTGGAATGCAGACACATTGGGGGTGTTCTTGGTGGCTGCTTGCTGTTGGCAGGTGCCTGTGCTGTCTCGGGGGGGCTGGCTCTGCTTCTGGGAGCCTTGTCTGTGTGCTGGTCACACACCTGGCCAGCAGCTCCAGACTGAGCCCCTGCCCTCTGTGGGCGCTGTTTTCCTCACTGCACAGGGAGTGTCGGGCCGCCAACTGGCTGCAGCTCTGCATCTTGGACCCTTGCCGGGAGAACTGGGAGACCCCCAGCCCGGGAGTCAGGCGTGAGATGATGGGCACAGGGGTGGAGAGGCCTGTTCTGAGGGACTTGGCTTGCCAGCAGGGAGGGCAGACTGGAGTCCGTGGGCTTCCAGTGGTGCCAGGCCATGGGTGGGTGGCGGATTCTCCTGCCTGGCCACAGCCAAAGGGCATTGGCTGCACCCTGTCAGGTGTACAGGGCAAAGGTGGCCTAGGGCAAGGTGTCAGGATAGGACAGGGTCACACTACGGGTCAATGAGTGACCAGGAGGAGACAGATCGCCCTTCAGCACCTACACCAGCTGCCACGACCTCATGTCTATTTTTTGCTGTCTCTTCCCCCACTGTGCTTGACCCCTGTGCTCACTGTCCCTGCCCGTCCGCCTCTTCCCCTCCCACCCACCCAGCCTGGCTCAGAATCGGGCCCTGGGAGTTCTTGGACCTGAGTATCTTGCCGGCTTCTCTCGGCGGCTTCCCACGGCCCAGTTGCCTTCCTGGCTGTACCCTCCCCGCCAACACTGTCATCACCACCATGTCCTCTGTCCGGATTCCCTGCCTACGGGCCCCACTGCTCTCCAGTTTGGGGCTCAGGCCCCCCTCCACCACCCCAGGAAACCTTCCAGGTACCCAGCCGGGAGTCCTTGAGGCCAAACGTGAGTCCAGCCCTTGTGTGTCCCCAGCACTCAGGACAGCCTGGCCCGCAGGTGCATTAGCAAGGGCGGGCTGGAAGTTCACACCACAGACCCCCCTCTCGTTTATTTGTTGTGTGATGACAGTAGCTTCCCTGTGCCCTGCCTGGTATTAAGTAACTTCTACGTGTCGTTTTTTTTTTCTTCTCTGAACAAAGCAGGGGGCTAGGGGATGTTCTGCCCATCTTATAGCTAAGGAAACTGAGTCTCAGAACCAGGGGACAAGCGCGGGTCATGTGTGAATAAAAGGTGAGCCACGGCCTGAAACGGCCTGAGCCACATTTCAGGCCGCCTCAGATGGCTCTGAAGACCTATCCCCGGCCAGGGTTGTTGGTTGGTCCTGCCAGAGACCCACTGAGATGGGGTCACAGAAACTGATTGACAAATGAGGAAACTGAGGCATGAAGGGACCTGCTCAGACTCAGAGCAGCACTCCCATCCACATCCACATCCACGTCCTGTTGGATGTTCTTGGCCCAACTGAGGGCCATCGTCACAGAGCAGTAAGGTCTGAGCCCGGACTCAAATCCAAGTCCTCCCACTCCACGACTCCACAGCCTGGACGAGCCCCAGCTGCTGGTGGCTTCCCCGCTCGGGGGCTGCTTCCTGGGCCAGGTCCCAAAGAACCTAAGCTTCGCGTGGAGCCCCACGCACACTGTGCTGCCCCCCACCTCTGAGCCCCTGCCCCGCTGTGACCTCTGTCACAGGAATGCTGTGCCCCTCACATCCTGGGAAGTTCAGAGCCCATCTCAGACCTGACTCTTCCGCAGAGGGCTCAGGACCTCCAGCCCACCCCTGGCACGTCACTGACCTCGGTTTCCTCGGTTGTGATGGGGTCTCCCGTTACAGACTTGGGAGGGCTACTTCTAGTGCGCACTCGGTCAGGGAGCTGTTGTGCGTAAACACAGGAGGAGACGCGCAGGATCACGGCTGGATGAGTAGACGACTGCTCTGTTTTCCCTCCAGGTGTGGCCGGTGAGGCGGGGCTGCAGGTGATCCAGCCTGACAAGTCAGTGTCTGTCGCAGCCGGACAGACAGCCACTCTGCACTGCACCCTGACCTCCCTGCTCCCCACAGGGCAAGTTCAGTGGTTCAGGGGGACAGGGCCAGGCCGGGAGTTAATCTTCAGTTTCAAAGGAGGCCACTTCCCCCGAGTAACAAATGCTTCAGACACCACAAGGAGAAACAACACGGACTTTTCCATCCGTATCACTAACATCACCCCAGCAGACACCGGAACCTACTACTGTGTGAAGTTCCAGAAAGGGAACCCGGATGTGGAGTTTAAGTCTGGACCAGGCACCCAGGTCACTGTGAGCGGTGAGTATGGCCTGGGCCTCCTTTGTCCCCTGGTTATGACAAGTCAATAAGAATGCCCTCCATTGTCTGACCAACAGCTAAGAATCAGGCATTGTGGTGGGTGCCCCTGACTTCAGCCCCTTCCACGGATCAGGGAAGTAGAGGCCTGGAGAGGTCCTGATACTTGCTCAAGGCCCCTGATAAATGGTGAGAAAGTTTAGAACCCCAGTCTGTGAGTCCACAGTTCTCGCCATTTCCAATCCTGACCAGCTCTCTGGTTCCAGGGATGAGGGAAGTACAGTCTGAATGACTTGCCCAGTCACATGACCCAATCTTACTCCTGCCTCCAGAGAGTGTCCCCTCCCTGTGGCTGACTCTTCTCGACTCAACACTTACTGAGCACCTGCTGTGTGCAGGCTCTGGTCTGTGTGCAGGGAAACAGGGAACAAAACAGGCAAGGGCTCCTTTCTCGTGAAGCTCACGTTCCCATCTCTTCCTGTGGACGAATGCACCCAGGGCAGGGAGGTGGGACATGTCTCCCACCCAGCTCTGCCTTCCCTGCTCTGTGACCTCTGATGAGTCGTCCGCATGTTGGGCCCAGTGTTCTTGTCTATCTGTGACAGCGTGACCCCACAGAGCCGCTGTGGGGACTGAAGGAGGCCTTTAAGCGCCCAGAGCAGGGCCTGGCATGGGATCAGTGTCCCAGGAGCATAGCCAGGATAGGCCCAAGCCATGGGACCTTGGCCGGATCACTTTCGCTCCCAAACCTCGAATATAAGTGGGGTTTGGGGGGTGATGGGTGCCTTGCAACCTGGGCTGCCCATTAGAATCACCTGGGAAACAAAGATCCCCAGCCCCCGGCTCCCCCTTAGATATTCTGACTGACTTCATCAGACATGAACCTGGGCAGGTGAATTTTTTATCTACTCCAGGGGATGGTGATGCGTGGTCGGGGCTGAAGAGCCCTAAGCTGGGGGTCACAGAGGTCACAGAGGAAACACTGAATTTTTCTCCTCCTTGCTCCCTGGAGCCGGGAGAGGAGCTTTTCGGTGGGTGAGTGTTTCACAAGAGCCTGTGCCCATGACCACTGTGAGCGGAGTGGCCAGGACATCCTCCCGAGGAGCACACCTGGGGCCAAGCGGCTTCCTGCCGTCCAGCCCAGGGAGGGGACAGCGGCACCCTGCTCGGATCCCAGCTTCACGACCAGGGACCTTCCCATCCTCCAGCACGTGTGCCCCTGAGCAGGGGCTAGGCTCCCCGCACACACTCACCACTCAGCCCCAGAGCCCTCCCTGCCTCAACACACCCGAAACGTCCGGGCCAAAATCTGTCCTGCCTCTCTCAGACACGCTCCCAGCTTTCTGGAAAGAGCTGATCTGCGGGAACACGCCTGTGATCCCATTTGCGTTTTGAAAACCATTTTGCCAAACTTGCTTCCTGAGGGGATGATTAAAAGAAGAGGGAGAGAATCATAATTCGCTGGTTTCTGTGGCTTTTCTCATTGGGGTTCTGCATGGCAGCGGCGGGGAGCAGGTCTGGGGACTCTTCCGGTGTTCCCGCCAAGCTCTCGTTTTGTCTTCTTACTGCCTAAAGGATAAATAGGTAGTTTCAGAAGTGGTCAGGACCAGATCTTAGGATAATAATCATCAGTGTTGTTCATTAAGCACCTATGGTATGTCACGTTCTGCATTTTATGTACATCCTCGCCGGTCACCGACGTGGTGTTTTGACCCACTTTGTACCAGAACAGACACTGAGGTGCAGGAAGAAAGAACAGAAAAGCTAAACTGAATCAGGATGTGTGTGTGGGTGCGGGGAGGTGAGGTGAGCTCTGCCCTTTATTCACGGCGTGCTCTGGGCCAGCCGTGTTCCTCCCTGAGCCTTGTCCCACTAAATGGGACCATCCTGAGGCCCCCCTGAAAAGGCTGGCTGAGGGGTGAAGGAGCCATGGGGTGAGGAGGAATCAGCCCGGTGTCAGGTGCCCAAGATGTGCCTGTGAGTGGTAACCGAGCACAGCCCCTTGTCCCTCCAGGGGCATCTGGGCCGCTGCTGTTTTCATGACTTCACTTATTCACCTGACCTCAACATGTTCCATCTATTTTAGGAAATAAGTTAAATATTTACAAATGTAAATATTTGTAATATTTTGTGTTTGTTCTAGAAGGTGTTGGTAATAATTAACAATTTGGAGATACTCTGTAGGACCTTCTATGGGTGAAATGCCCCCCCCCCCCCGGCTTGATTCACTGATGTGTGTGCTTTCAGGACACCAGACGTCTTCTCCCTGCTTGTAGTCCCGTGTCTCTGCCCTTGAAATTAACTCATGATTAAGAAATTAACCAACTTGGGCTTTCTCAGCACTCAGTGATCTTGGTTTTCAACCCAAAACAGACCCAAGAAAAGAACACAGTTTCAGAAAAACATCCCTTCATTCTCTCCTTCTTGGATTCAGGGATGGCACAGATGAGACCCTATGGAATATTTGTGGAAAGATTGGAAACTAGAGTTAATTCGTAAATATCTAACAGAGAGCTCTGAATGTAGATCAGGTTTGGGATAAAGATCGATCTGTGTTTGGTTCTGAGAAGCATTTTCAGTGTTTTATTTAAAGTGAAACTGCATGCATTCCCTTACTTGCCCCTCCCTGCAGCCCTGGGAAGGAGAAATGCCTCCTGTCCCATGTCACAGAGGGAGAGCCACGCTGTGCCACGGCCACACCTGTGGTCAGCTGGCCAGCCTGGTTCCCCTCTCCCCTGCACGGACTGTTGAACCTGTTGCAAACCTCAGTGAGGTTTGCAGGGAGGCAGCTAGGAACGGTTGATGCTAACAGACCCATTAGAAACGTCCTTCCTGTGCCCAGATTGATGGGAAGTCACCTGGCAGAGAAGTTGGGCGGGGGGGGACTTGAACTCAAGCCTAGGACTGCACCTGGGCCCTGTCCCTGAGTCAGAGTTCAGCTCTGGAACCTTGCAAGGAGGAGAGGACACCGCGCTCTGCACGCTATCAGAGGGTAGCGGGTTCTCCACAGCGCCTCACACATATCCTGAGCGCTGATGACCACAGTCATGCTCACTGTTCACAAATGCTCCTCTTGTAGCCAAACCCTCTCCCCCCGTGGTGTCGGGCCCCACGGCCAGGGCCTCGCCGGAGCAGACAGTGAACTTCACCTGCAAGTCCCACGGCTTCTCCCCCAGAAACATCAGCCTGAGATGGTTCAGAAACGGGAATGAACTGGCAGCCTCCCAGACCAGCGTGGACCCAGAGGGAAACAGAACGTCCTACAGCATCTCCAGCACAACCAGGCTGGTGCTGGCCCCGGGGGATGTTCGCTCCCAGGTCATCTGCGAGGTGACCCATGTGACCCTGCAGGGGGGCCCTCCTCTTCGTGGGACTGCCAACCTGTCTGAGGTCCTCCGAGGTAGATGCCCCTCCCCCCCAGCCCCAGCCTGGGTCTGGCCCCAAGTCTCCGAGCCTGCCCCTCCCCCACTCCCTGCCCCAAGCCCTCCGTTCCCTGGAGTCTGACCCCTGGCAGACCCTCCAGGTCACCTGCACCTAGATGTGCCGTCCCCTCCTACTGTTTCCATGGTCACCATGGGGTGAACACCTACCACGTGCCAAGCACTGCGCTTGGTCGTTTCCTTTACTCTAACATAGCAATTCCAATTATTGAGCACCTGCTGTACTCCATGCCACAGTGTGCTTGGTGGGGTCATTTGTTTTGCTACAGTTATTCTGTTCCAAGTGTATGCATGGGGCTGAGAATCTTGATTTCACTCATTCTTAGCTTATCAGGAGCCATCAGTCCTTGAGCGCCTACTGTGTGCTGGGCACTGTGCTTAGGGATTTCATTCATACGCAGACTCAGTGTTTGAGCACCAGCTGTATGCCTAACTCTGTTCTGGGTGATTCCCTTGCTGTGTGGGGGCAGCTAAGTTCTCGAGCCCCTCCCCATGGTCCATCTGTTCCATGAGGTGAGAGCTTCTGCTCTGTGCTGTTTCAGTTCCGCCCACCTTGGAGGTTTCCCAGCAGCCCCTGTCAGGGGACCAGGTGAAGGTCACTTGCCAAGTGAAGAAGTTCTACCCCCAGCACCTCCAGCTGACCTGGTTGGAGAATGGCAACGTGTCCCGAACAGAAAAGGCCTCAAGGGCCTCGAACCTCCTAGAGAACAAGGATGGGACCTTTAACTGGACGAGCTGGCTCCTGGTGAACTCATCTGCGCACAGGGAAGACGTGGTGTTCACCTGCCTGGTGCAGCATGACGGGCAGCCCGCGGTCACCAGAAACCATACCCTTGTGGCTTCAGCCCACCAGAAGGACCAGGAAACCCAAAAAACCCAGGGTGAGGCCTCAATGCCGACTGTCCTAGCACTTTAGATTTTATATTTCTTAACATTAAAAGTAGTAATTCACATTTATTATGGAATAATCTAGAGGTGTGTAGATACGAAGTCGAATTTTACAATAAGTGCCCCTCCCCCAAAGCCCACAGCTCAGCAGTGACCGCTGGTAAGGGTTTGGTACCCATCTTTGTAGCTCTTTTGACAGAAGCGTGCATTCGAGAGAGACCAGGGGGAGGGACACTGGCCTGTTCCTAGCTTCCTGCCTCCTGATCCTGCACCTGACAGAGACTGTCACCAGGCCAGGCTAGCTGTCCCTCCTGCTGTTCTTTCTTGCCTGGGCTTTGTCTCTCTAGCTGCCTTTGCAAGCCTGCACCTCCGGAATGGGATGGGAACCCCAGAACCTTTGCGGCTTATCTCTAGTAGAATCATGGCAGTGATGAATGACCTTGCGCAGACTCTGATACACATGAAGCTATTTCTGGGGGACGATTTCCCAAAGAGCATTTCTCGGCCAAAGTGCATGCCCGATGAAGACGGTGACAGCCTTGCCGTTCCCCTGTTCCAGTGAGAGGTGTCAGTGTGATTTTCTCAGCCCTCCCAACCTGTTGTCGACATCTCTCTCTTCTTTCTTCAAAATAGCAGCACCTCGTTGGGATTTTGGTGCCACTATGGTATGAATGTTCCATCCCTTGTCATTAGCAGAGCTCTGCCTTGCACCTGGCCGACCTTTTGAATGGATCACAATAGAGACCGTATCTTTCCTCGATGCAACCTATGACTGAACGGGAGCTCTAGGAGCCTTGGGGCCATGGCAAGGTGTCCCTTTGATGTCACCGATGCCTGGTTTTCATAGGATGAGCACTATACTAGCAGACAGGACCTGTGAATTTAGACCCTGGCTCTGTCACAGACATGCTAGGTGACCTTGGACAAGTCAGTGCCTCTCTCTGGGCCTCTTGGCTTGCTCATGGCAGTGTTGAAGAAGATGCCCTTGACCTCCAGCTCTGAGACTGAGCTGCCAGGGATCATGGCTGTCTTGTTCAGCATCGTAGCTTCAGGACCTGGCATCTAATAGACACTCAGGAAATGCTTTTAAAAAGAATGAGTGAGTGAGTGAGTGAGTTGGTTGATTGTTTTGTTAGTAGGTTAATCCTCAGAGCTATCCAACAAGGTAAAGATTATTATTGGCCTCAGTCATACAAGAGGAGGTCAGTATGCACAGGGAGGTTTGAATGCCTGGCTCAAGGTCACACAACCCGGTGCACTGATTTGAACACACATCTCTGCAGCTCAGAGCCCTGCTCCTGACTACCCACAGTGCTCTAGGGCAGGATCCCTCCGACCTGTGCCCTAGCACCAGCCCTACCCACGCAGTCTCTATTGCATGTGACCTGGGGTGCCATCTCCTCTGCCCCAGTCCCAGGCACAGATGAGTAGACAGCTCCTGAGAGCTCTGTAGAGTCCAGTAACCAGCTGCACATGTCTGCCATTGGTCACCATCCCTCGACAGCCCACCCCCAGCCTATGTGTGACAACCAGTTACGACTCGGAATTCCAGATGGACCTGGACCACCGCAGTGGCCACTCTGGTTCATTCCAGATGAGAAAGAACATGTTTCTGTGCCTTGGGAGTGAGATTTCTGCCCACATCCCGAGGCCAGGGTTCCTCCATCGCCATCAGCCAGGAATGCTTTCCCTCCTGGCCACCTCGGCATGGTTTTTGCATGGGGACCACACAGGGGACCCACGTGGGGAAGTGTGTGCCTACCCATGAACATGCCCTTGTGACTCCGAACACGTATGGCCAGATGTTCTCTGTTAATGATACCTACCTAGTGGTGAAAGGGGTGGTGGGTATTAAGTTTCACTGTTTTTAATTTGCATACGTGAAGCCTCTGTTCCGTGTGGTCCCTAGACAATAATGACAGCCGGAGCATCTTCATTGTGGTGGGCGTGGTTTGTGCCTTGCTGGTGGCTCTGCTGATCGCAGCCCTCTACCTCCTCCGGATCCGACAGAAGAAAGGTGCGTGCATTCTCTTCTTCCTCCCCAAGAGCTGGCCCCTGGGCTGTCCTTCCCAGAAGGAGAGGCCATGAAGGCGCTCTGGGCTAATGTAGCTTGAGCCGTGAGGGAGTCCAGTTGCTTCCACAAGAAGCCCAGCGGTAACAGTGTCAAGGCTGGCCCAGCACCTCCTCCTCCCACCCCACCACCACCACCGCGTGGGTCCTTCCCTCCATCTCACCTTGTGATCGCAAGATAGTTGTCACTGCCCCAGGCCTCCCATCCTCCCAGGACCACTACCAAATTGGGAAGCAGGGAGATGCCAGGACGCGAAGGGGGTCTCAGGAAGGAAACATTATTTGCTAGGAACCCCAGCAACGTCTTCTTTCCTCTTACCCATCCAGGTACATGCCCAGCCTCTAGGCGGGAGGCTAGAGGAGGTGGGGATCATACCAACGCCTCCTCCAAGACTGTTGGGAAAGATTAAATGGGCCATGTCATGTAAAACGTTCAGGGAGTGCCTGGAACACAGCAGATACTCAGTAAACATTAGCTCCTGTTGTCAGTATTGTATGTGAGCCCAGAAACAGGAGCCGCCTTCCTGGAAAACTGTCGTCACAGCGGCAAGGCACACAGCCTTTGACTGTGCAACAGGAGGGTCGAAGGGCAGATCTGGGATGTCGTGCCCTCATTTGTGTGTGGAGGTGCTGTGGCAAGGCCTCTGACTTCAGAATCAGGCTAACCAGGGTTTCACAGCCTTGTTCTAGATTCTAAACAATCGCATTGGCCTCTGTGAGCCTCAGTTTCTGCATCTGTAAAATGGGTATAGCAGTGCCTCCCTCGGAGGAGAGTTACGAAACACCGATGAGCTCACGTAAAATAACATTCTCAGACCTCAGAAAATATATGCTCTCTTTGCCACTCTTGGAGGAGACGATTTTAAGCCAGTGTTTCTGAAACTTATTTGACTACGAGTTACAGAAACACATTTCATGTCTCCACTCGGCGCACACCACACTCCTGTAGATAAAATTGGAACTCTGGTATTTTCTTTTCTGTCAGATTCTATACTAAATTCCCGTTAAAATGCTGTTTGTGACCCACCATATGCTACAGATCGCAAAGTGCTGTCCTGAGCTGCCTTTCTGCAGCCGGACCCCGGGGCTGGGCTCCGATGGGCATGGTGTTCATCAGTCACACGTCTCTGCACCCCTCCCCTCTGCTCCCCAAGCTTCCCTCCCTCCTGGACTGGCTGGCAGGACTCGGCTGTGAGTACTGGCTGAGGCTTAGCCACCCCCATTCAGGAGGGCTGGAGTCCGGCCCCACCTTTTGGATTCTTTGAAGAGGTTTCTATTAGGTAATCTACCCGGTGGTTTTCCCCTAATGTCCAAGCCTTCACTTCACACAGGAAGGGCAGAGAAGCAGGCTCCCCCACCCGCCGAGGGTGACAGGCCCGCCCATCGGAGGGCATTCATGGTGGCCGTGAGTGAAATCCCAGCCCCTCTGGGTTTGTCCCTGGCCACCATGCCAGGCATATGCACCCTCCTTACTGTGGGCTTGGGCCCGGAAGAGGGATGGGGCTTGGAGAGCTGCAGATACTGCTGAAGGCCGCCCAGCCCTCAAGGGATGGGTCTAGTTGTGCTCAGAGCCTAGCTCTCACATGCAGGCCCTCGTGACAGTGACATCTAGCGCTCTGACGTGCCACGCACTATTCTCACCACAAGCCTCTGCGGTGGTTTTATTAACCCGCTTTTACAGAGGCATAGACTGAGGCGTGGAGAGTCTATAAAATTTGCCCAGGGCCTCACAGCTGCTAAGAGGTGGGGCCAAGATTCAAATGTGGTCCGTCTCCAGGGACCACGTCTGAGAACCACTCTGCATATCATCTCTGCCTTAATGAGATGACCCTTCCCTCCTCGTTGGTCCCTGGAGGGGTTTGCCCATCCTCTACCTCAATACTGGTGATAAAATGTCCTGATTTCAGCTCTACTGCTTACCAGCTGTGTGACCCTAGGGAACCACCCAGTGTCTCTGGTCTAAAATGGTTGGTGATTGGTGTCCCAGCACTCTGCAGCCCATCAGCTTCCATTCAGACGGTGGATGCTGAGATGCAGCCTTCCCAAGGCTACCCGCTCACCTAAAAACCCACTACCTGCCCCGGCACCAGGCGCTCACCTGGCAGGGAGAATTTTTGTGCTATGGAAGGCTCTAGCCTGGCAAAGTGTGACTTCTGCAAAGGTGTACAGGTTGCTGCTTAATTACAATTTTACAGTGGGATGGGGGGTCAGTTAGTGGTCAAATCCCAGCAGCTTCTCTGTGGGATGCTCCTTATCATAGGTTTAAATTCTCTGAACCAGATGGGATCCTTTCTTCCCGCCTAAGATCCTTTTTTGCGACATGGTGACATGAAAATAAATGGATGTCCAGCCCAGCCCTGGGAGCTGGAGAGCTGAAATCCAAGCTCAGAGAGGGCACGTGACCCAGCCAAGGTCACACAGCGAGTGAGTTGGGGGCAGACGTGGGATTTGCACCCGCTCCCCCAACTCTCACTCTGCTAAAATCTGTTCCTCAGCAGTGAAGGGTCCTGACGGGGGTCCAGGCTCCTACAGGGTCTCAGGTAAGGTATCTGGCGAATGGAAGTGAGGCCAGACAGACGCAGGGCAGTCGGCCCCTCCTGGACTGAAGGCTGCTTGGGGATCGGGCCTCAGCAACCCCCAGAGATGGGAAAGTGGGAAGGCCCAGACCACTGGTACCCCTGATGGAAGATACTGGACCATCCCGCTGGAGTGGCCATGGGGGATTCCTGTGGTTCAGAGGAGGTGATTTCAACAATTCCTCACAACCTCCCTGGAGGCAAACCTTTGCACTCCCCCCTCCCCCACCCGCGAAAAGTTACATAAGAACAGTGTGTTTCTAGGTTAAATAACTGGTTTGGGTTTCTTTTCTCTTTCAGCCAAGGGCTCCACTTCTTCTACAAGGTAAGTGCACTGCTGGGCGAGGAGGGCTCTGTATTGGGTGGGTGGTCGGTTGACAGCCCCCCACAAACTGTGAAGTACCATCCACGCCCACTGACCCCCATTCCCATGTGGGACAGCCTTGCTATTTCTCTCCTGTGTAAGCAGCTCTGCCAGGTCCGTGTTTAATAATTGTCTAGAGCGAGGGGATTTGAAGGGATTTCTTCGGCACGCGGAGGCACTGATGTCCTGTCTGCCATGCGCAGACAGTGAGACCCTCAGCCAGTCCAGTTCGGATGGTGGTGAAAAGCTGCCGTCCCCACACGCAGCCCCCGATCCAAGTTGCGAAATTTGCACTTCCTTTCTGTCATTCTGTGTGTGTTGCGGGCCTGGGTGCCGGTGGCCCCGGGAATGCCGGGACAGGTAGGGTAGAAACCGGTCTACCCCTGCCACCACCCCCAACCCAGCAGCCGAGGGTCTGCTAAAAAGCAGGGGGACGGAGACTGACTGACTAGCTTAGTCAGGGGACGGGGCCTCTGCTGAAGAGAGGACGTGAACAGGGACTGAGCCAAGGAGCTGTGAAGGGGGATGTGTCTGCTGGGCAAGAGAGCGAGCACGGCCAAGGCGGGAGGTCAAGAGGAGGAGGCCTGCGTGCTGGGACAGAAGGAACGGGAAGGGCAGGAGATGAGGCCAGGGAGATGCAGGTCCACGGTCTCAGCCCAAGGCCATGCAGCCAGGTTGTGACTAATTCAGACTTCCCAGCTTTTAAAGGAAAGCCCCCGATATTTGCCCCCAGCGGAGAGATCCAGAACCCCATAATCTACCACTTGAATGGACCTGCCTGGAAACAACAGATAAATTGCACAGACACGCCCCGCATGGGCCATAAATAAAAGCCATAAATAGCTTCATGTTGGTTCAGGTCAGGTTTTGCTAACAAATGGGTTGTGCAGATCTTTCCCATTTTTTTTTCTTTTTACTTTCTTTTTTTTTTTTTAAGAGCTTTGTGGATTTCAGAACTGCAGAGTAGGAACTAAGGTTCTGGAGTGGAGGCCAGTGGTCCAGGCTGACTCCCAGTGGGACGAGGAGCTATAGGAGGGAGACGATCTGACTTGTAGTTTAAAAGGACTACCATGAGCGGCGTGTGGGGAGCAAGCTGTGGGAGGTGAGGGAGGGGGCAGGGAGGCCCAGAGGAGGCTGCCACAGGGGTCCAAGCCTGTGTTCGTGGCCTGGACCATGGGATGGGATGGCGGAGGAAGGGGAAAATGCTGGATGTAAAGTCAAGAGGGCTTGCTGATGGATTACAGACTCAAGGACAGTCCCCAGGTTGGGGGCAGTGGGAGTGCCGTGTGTGTGTGTGTGTGTGTGTGTGTGTGTGTGTGTGTGTGTATACGCCAAGTACACTCTTTTTTCCAAGGGCAAGACTTCACTTCTTTTTTTTTTTTTTTTTGTTTTTGAAGATTTTATTTATTTGAGAGAGCATGAGTGGTGGGAGTGGGGGTAGAGGCAGAGAGAGGGAGAAGCAGGCTGTCCACTGAGCAGGGAGCCCAGTGGTGCGGGGCTTGATCCCAGGACCCTGAGATCATGACCTGAGCCAAAGGCGGACGTTTAACCGAGAAAGCCACCCAGACACTCCAAAACTTGACTTCTGTCCTTTGCCTGGAAACCTTCGGTGGCTTCCACAGCCCTCGACAGTGTCCAGCCGCGCACCTGAGGCCCTCAGGCCCCTCTCGGTCTGGCCCCCACTGACTTGGACAGTTTCCCTTCCAGCTACTCCCCAGCCTTCACACTCCGTGACTCAGCCACGCTGCACGCCCTTCACAGCCTCCCACACACTGTGTCCTCACTCTCCTCCCAGCCCTCACGTGCCGGCCTCTCTCCCTGAGATGTTCTCCTGCACCACTCAGGGTTACCCCCCTGCCAGGGGGCAGCAGTCACCATGGGCTCTGCCAACAGTGCCCCTTGGAGTTGTGTGACACGGAAGCTCAAATGGGCACCCCTCCTTTCACCTGCTTGTCTCCCGCCCTTCCCCTGGGCTCAGCAAAGACATTACCCACACACACACACACACACACACCCCAGGGACAGGGTCCCATCCTGGCACTTCTCCTGGTGCCCCTGCACTGACAACCACAGTGTATCCCAGCTGCCTCTGGACCTGCCCTAGGCTGGAACTCACCCCCCAACCTTCCCACACCCACCACCACCCCCGTTAAGGGCAGGGAGCCTTTCCCTCAGGTTCTGCTGAACCTGGCACTGTGCCTGGAACGGAACAGGTGCTCGGTCAAGGTTTGTGGAATGAACCAAATGCACGAGGAATGAAAGAAAGCCATCCCAAACCATGGCCCCAATCCCCAATCTCTTCCCCTTCCGAATCTCTAAAACTCTCCTTCTCAGTGCCTTCCTGGCCGCAGATACGGGAGGATCGTTCTTTTTTATTTTGTTTTTGTCGTTGTCATTGTTGTTTGCTTCTCTTAACTTCCCAATTAGACCATAAGTTCCCGAAAGGAAGGGACAGTGTCCGTAATAGTAACGACGGCGTCAGCAGCTAACATCCATCCATCAGGCACTTCCTGCATCCCGGGAACCGATCTCTGACTTTTCTTCTAGTGGCCCAACAGTAATTTTAATTATAGCATAAACCCTCTGAATTACTCTCGCCCCATGTTCATTGAACAGAGCTTCTCAAACTCAGAGCGTGCAGCAGAATCTCCTGGATGGCTTGTTAAAACACAGATTACTGGGGGCCTCCCCCTCTCCCCACTAGAGTTTCTGATGCAGGGTTTGCGTTTCTAACAAGTTCCCAGGTGGTGCTGATGCTGCCGCTTCCAACCCAGACTTTGAGAACCCCTGTTCTGGAAGGTTATTCTTGTCACAGTGTATGCGGAGGAAACTGAGGCTCAGAGAAGTCATGTGACGTTCCCAAGGCCCCACAACCGGCAAGTGCCAGAACTCGGGCTCCAGCCCAGATTTCCCTTGCGCAGGAGCCCGTTGCTGCTGCTCACTGCTCTCATGCCTCCCACTGCCTACTTTTTCTTCCCCAGAGAAGCCAACCATTTTCCGCCTATGTTTTATTTTTCCAGTGTGAACCTACCAAGGGAGCCGTGAGATTGCTTGCTCCCTTTCATCTCTCTAAACCGAAGCGCTAGCTGGTGAGCGGGGATGGTGGTTCCCATACAGCGGCCAACTTCAGGCAGCCGGCTGGGATCGGGCACTTTCCAGGAAAGGCCGGTGTGGATAACAACCGAGCACCCTTGGGAGGGTGCTGAGGGTGGGTGCCGCCGCTTTGAGCTCAGGGGGCCCTTCAGGTCTCAGGGCTGGTGGAGGACTGGGTGTCTCTAACTCCCCGGGTTAGGGACATACCGGTAGAACATTGTAACTTTCCCTGGCTCAGATGGGAGAAAAATAGGTCTCTGCTCCCTTAATTGGGCCCTGGGGTTCATTCGGTCGGCCGTTTGTTCACTTGTCGGACATTCACTGCGTTTATTCTTGGAATACTTAGGGCTTCTCTGATTCTTTCATTTATTCATCTGAATTGAGCCCAGCTCAGCGCCTGGTCTTAAGCTGGGGGGTTTCGAAGGAGAGCAAAAAAAAAAAAGACACTCATCCTAGTCTCGTGGCCCTTTTGATTCAATGTTCATTCATTCATTCATTCATTCCTTTGTTTAACAAATACTTAGGGTGTGCTGACAGTGCCCCAGCCCGTTACTGGGTGTCAGGGCTCTAGTGTGGAGCCCACGATCCATCAGGAGGGAGGTCACCAAACAAGCTGGGTGGGAGGTTAATACACAATGTCATACAGGTGCTGGCTGGATAAAACAGAGCTAGGCAGGGAGCAGAGCAGGGTGTGGGCTGCAGCGGGCAGTCAGGGAAAGCTGGTGTCCAGAGGTGACATTCAGAAGGTAGCTGAAGGGCAGGAAGGCTCTCGCCACGGGAATATCTGGGACAAGAGTGGGCCAGGCAGAGGAAACAACAAGTGCCAAGACCCCAAGGCAGGAGCAGTTGGACAAGTTCATGGAACACGGAGGAGGCCAGGGCAGCTGGGCTGGATGGGGCGAGGGGAAGAAATGGGAGACTAGAGCACTGAGCTGGGACCAACTGCGCAGGCGTGCCATTCTGAATACGGAGATGGATTTCACTGTGCAGTGACAAGGGGTTAAGGGTTTTGAGCAGAAAGTGACATAACCTCACCTACACAGTTTCCATGTGGAGAATGGCATGCCGAGGGGCGGGAACAGAAGCAGGGACACCAAGGAGGAGGCTCTCCAGGAACCTAGGGAGCTGGGATGGTGGTGGAGGAGACTTGAGTAGCTGAGTTTGAGAAGGATTTTGGAAGCAGAGTCCACAAGCGTTGAGATGAGCTAACGTGGTTTGTAAAGGAGGACAAGAGAATCAGGGATGATTTCCATTTCTTTAGCCTGAGCCCAAGGATGGGTTAGAGCAGTGCCATTCTCAGAGATAAAAGAGAGACACAACAAAATGGATAATTACGTCTCATCTGCAATATTGCTCTGAAAAGAGAGGAACCCAGTGTTCTGAGAATGGAATTTGAAGTCTGGTGAAGGTTTCCCCAAGAAAGGACTATTTGAAATAGAATCCGAGGAAAGAGAAGCAGTGAAGCAAATGAAGATGCAAGGAGGGCTGCCTGTGCAAAGGCCCTGGGGCAGTCTGAATGTCTTCATTCCAAGTCACTTTTACGCACCTCTACCCACGTGCTGACGAAGCATGGCAGGCAGGCAGGCGGGAAAATAAGGAGGCTTGAAGGTATCCTGGAGGGGCAGCCCAGCCAGCCCAGCGCTGTCAGAGAAGCTCTCCCAGGAGAGTGACACCATGGTTAAGTCTTAAAGAAAGCACAAAAGTTAACCAAGAGGAAAAGTGGTTGAGAGCGGCTTTCCAGGCTGTTGTTGACGCAAAGTACGTCTCATTGAGTAGCCATTGTGAAATACTTGGTGGGTGGATATGTGGGTAAATAAGGTCAGGCAGTGAAAGGGCCTGGGGCAGTCTCACAGGGGCCAGAGTACACGGGGCTTACGATGGGTTGATGGGTGATGGGTTTTACTTGAACCAGAGGCCGTGGGGAGCCTTGGAAGGGGTGTGGATAGAGCTTTGTGATCTTCCTTAGCAGCCAGTGTCCCTGCTCCCGGAGGGCTGTTTCTGTGGCCACGTGGGGCTTGTCATGTCCCAGAACTGCTCTCAGAGCCAAGATCTCGTGCCAAATCCATTAATAACCCTGCTGCCAAGCCCCATTGCTCATTTCTGACATTATCCAGGCTCACATCCCCAGAGTTGCCGGCCTGAGAATTTACACAACTCCCGTAAAACCGTGACTCCGGTGTGCTCACCACCTTGACCATGACCCTGCAGTGAGCCAGGCCACGGCCTCCAATTACAGAATCAAGAGCATGAACAGCTCCTTTGATTAACCAGGACACTGTACCTTCTCTTCTCTTCTCTCTTCTTTTCTTTTTTTTAATGCTAAGACCTAGATGTGTAGAATATAGAACGTGTAGAAAATATGGGAACGAAAAGGGAGGAAAAAAAAAATCCTCCCAAAGACCACTGCTGTTAGCATTTTTACTATGTTTCCTTCCGTGTTATCCATACATTTTTAGAATCGAGATCAAACCACAGAGAATGTTGCCTTTTCACTTATCACTTTAAGGTAATCATTTGTAATAAAAAAAAAAACCCTCATAAGCCTTTTAAATCTTTATCTATGAACCTATCCTAATTTCCTAAGCCAGTCCCAGTTGGCAGAGCTGTAACATATAAACCTTCCTCCCGGTCCTGCTCTGTGACAAATGCCTCCGCGCCTAACGCTTTTTCTATATTTTGAATCCCCCCCCCCAAAATGCACACTTATGAGTCAAAAGATGAGGACACCTTCCAAGCTCTCAGTTTTGCCAAGCTGCCTCCCAGCAGGCTTATATGGGTTTGCCCTTCCCGCCAGCAATGTATGAATGTGTCTGTTTCACCATACCTTCCCCAGCACCCGGTATTTTAACTTTTTAAAATCCTTGCTGGAAAATGTAGGTTTGGGGGGCGGAAAAAAAAAAGATAAGTGCATTGCTTAGAATTCCTTCTCAGTAAGACTGACCCTTCCGTCCAAACATTTGATAAACTCTGTGTTTCTGTTGTGACTTGCTCCACCCATATGGGAAATGGAACGAAATGTTATTCTTACCGATTTGCATGAGCACTTGAGATAGGGAGGATATTTTTATCTGTGCGTCTCTTTCCTTTTTAGGTTGCATGAGCCCGAGAAGAACACCAGAGAAATAACCCAGGTACAGTCCTTGGTGAGATGCCCTTCCTGGGAATCTCGATGGTGTGATTTCCTTCCCCTCAACCAGAGTTGCAGCTCCTGTTCTAAATTAAGACTCCTTCCCCAGAACGGGGCAGGGGGGGGGGGGGTGGGGAGAGTCGGGGAGCCTGACATTCCTAATGTCCCCCTCGTCCTCTGTGCACACTCTCCCTGTGCCCCAGCCAGGAGAGAATCACAGTCTCCTTGACCCAGCACACCCACTGTACAACTCCAGGGGGCACTGTCCGCGGTTTGCTTACTAAATGCCTCGTGCAAGGGCATACTCCCTTTCTGGCGCTTTCTCCTCAAAACTGCTGATGCAGTGGCGTGGGCAACATGGTTGGCCTGATTCTGAGAAGCCTAGCCCTGCTTCTCGCTGGCTGATGCTGTCAGACCTTGGAGGCAGAGGGCTTCTCCGCCTCTTGAAATGAGACAGGCCCTGCCCTGAACCCGAGAGCAAGGGACTACCAGCTGTCCTTGACATTTCCCCCGGCTGTTGTCATCGCTTCAGACACAATCTGTGGTTCAGAGTCAGGGCTGGTAAAAGCGCAGCATTTCTAGCCCTGAACACCGCGGCCTGCTCTCCTGACCCGGTCAGCCCCAAGGGCGGGGTGATGTGACCACAGCTGGAGTCCAACAGACTTTGGATCCTTTCCAGCTGTGTGACTTTGACCCAAGTATTTAACCTCTCTGGGTCTCAGTTGCTTCACTTGTAAAATGGGTAAGTAATTCAACAACGGGCTGAGTGGGGCCTAGAGAAGGGGCTCTGTGCGGCAGCATGGAGCCTCCAAGCCCTCGGAGGTCGAGCTCTGCAGTCATCACTGTGCACCAACAGCCAGTGGCTGCCGTCGCCCCCTCTGCTTCTACGGTCGGGGCAGGGGTGCGGAGGGAACAGAGCTGGTAATGCACAATGAGTGATTTGAAGGCGGCTGTTGTGCATGGCAAGACGAGCATGTGGGAGACCTTCAGGTTGGCTAGGTGGCCGATGATGGCTAACGTTTATCGAACATACGTGTGTCACCTGATAGGTGCCAGGCTCTCTCCTAAGAGCTTTACCTGAGGGATCATATGTGATCCTCACAGGGACCCTGGAAATACAGTTGTATCCCTGCTCTACAGATGAGGAAACCGAGGCCCAAAGCGTTTAAGTGAATTGCCTGAAGTCTCTCAACTAGAGACAGCCCAAGTGAGACTCAAACCCTAGGCCTCTTAGTGCGTCTGCTCCTCGGGGGCTCGTTCCCATGCGCTGCTCTCCTCTGTCTCCCGGATCCCAGCTTCACCCCGAGTGAGGCTGAAATTGCTGTCTGTCCGTCCATCCATCCATCCATCCATCCTTTCAACACTGATTGGGCTTCTTCAATGCCGGCCTTGGTTCCTGCATTCTAATTCATAGTAATATGTGTTGATGAAACCAGTAAGTGAATGACTGTGTCCACCCACTGTGGGTCGGCGTCTACTCCGACCCCCAGACAGAGTCTGTTGTGGGGAGTGGGTGCCGTCATGAGTTGAGGAGGCACAGGGCGGGAGCCCTGGAGCCCGCCGAGGGCAGGGTCTTAGGATAAAGCGCTGCTTGTGCTGAAACGTGTGAGGCGGATTAGGTTTCATGACGAGGAGAAAGGGGTTGGACACCAGGCAGAGGAAGGAACACTGAAAAGGCAGGATGAGGTTCGGGAGGAGGGACACTGAGGCAGGGCTGTGAAGTGACCGGGCTGGCTGAGTTCAGGAAGCTCCTTCAGGCTGTGCAGGGCTTGGAAGGGTAGAGCTGGAGGTAGGTAAGCCGGGCCAGAGAAGAGTGGGGCATGACTCAGAGCTGAGCCAGCGGGGCCCAAGGGGAGACAGAAGCATCCAGCCTTGGTGCCAACAGGCCAGTGAGTGGCTGGGAGCCCCAGAATGAACGTCTCTCCACCACATTTAGATCCAGGACAACAATGACATCACCTATGCAGACTTGAACCTGCCCAAGGGGAAGAAGCCTGCTCCTCGGGCCGCCGAGCCCAACAACCACACAGAGTATGCCAGCATTCAGACCGGCCCACCGCCTGCGCCTGAGGACAACCTCACCTACGCGGACCTGGACATGGTCCACCTCAACCGGGCCCCCAAGCAGCCAGCCCCCAAGCCTGAGCCGTCCTACTCAGAGTACGCCAGCGTCCAGGTCCAGAGGAAGTGAATGGGACCTTGGTTGTCTCTAGGGTCTGTCCTCGCGAGCCTTCCTGTCCCATGGGGGACAGCTGTGATGGGGACAGCCAGCCCAGTTCCCAGAGGGCCAGGATGGCACAGGCCCCGGGACCCCAGGATGAGGCTGGCTCTTGTTTCCCCGACCCACTTGGCTCTCCAGCATTTCCAGGGCAGCCACCGTCCTCCCAACATCACCACACATGGAGGCCGATGGTGCCGGGCCAGCCAGGGGACCGATCTGGGAACTGGCCAGAGCCGCCAGGGATCCAGGAACCCTCATGCCTATCTCCAACGACATGTGGGTCTTGGTCATGGTCTTGGAGACCCTGACTAACCCCCTTGATGTTCTGCAGCCTGATCTTCCAGGGTAAGGAGGAGAAAACCCCACCTCCTTTCACCACCACCCATCTGGGGCTTGGGGAAAATGTTCCCTTTAGATCAAACCGCCCCATCCATGGAGACGCTGGGGGGAAAAAAAAAAAAGAAACCTCTGGGACCCGCATCCCAAGACTTGGTGAGATTGCTGCCAACGTCCTAGCCTCCCCATCCCTGGACTGATGGAGGCAGAGGCCCTGGGGGAGGGGAGGACCCTCCAAGGAACTCCCATGCAACCACCACCACCACCACCACCACCACCAAGGACTGCGTAACAAAACCCCTCTCCTGGCGGCCCTCCGAGACTCCTTGAGGACCCATCATCCCAGCCGTGACGCAACACGTGGCCCCTCCTCTCCTTTCTAGACCTGAGCTTGCTTCCTCCAGCTAGCACTAACTCAGCAACATCTCGCTGTGGACGCCTGTAAATTATTGAGAAATGTGAAATGTGCAATCTTGAAACTGAGGTGTTAGAAAATTTGATCTGTGGTGTTCCGTTTTGTTTTTTTCTTAAAACGACAGCAACGTTATCTTGGCTCTTTGTCATGTGTTGAAGTCCCCTGTTGGGTCTCGTGTGATCTAAGGTTTACCGCTTGGTGGTCCTGGAGGGATCCTCTTACAGCAGAAACCGAGTTCCTGCACGACCCAGGCCCCGAGGATGGGGAAGAAGGTTGTGGTGTGGCTGTTCCGTGGAGACGCTTAGCCTTCACTCTCCAGGACGAAAGTGGCCGTGCTCTCAGCCGAGCCACGTGGCCGGTACTGCTGCCTTCCGTGCCCCCAGCGTGCTAAGCCCAAACCTGCCCAGTACTTCTCCAGGCTTTGTCCTTCACAGGGCGAGAGGGAGAGAGGAAAGATGCCTACCCCACCCCCACTCCCTGCCATCCCACAGGCACTGGATGCCATGCAGGGGAGGGAAGCTATGCCTGGCTACTTCGCCACCCGTTAGTGACTGCCCCCTTTTCCAGCTCTCTGAGCTGACCCCTGCTAGCGGAATCTTCTATTTCTGCTCTCAAACGCTTTCAGGATCAAACTGGAATAAATCCAAGACAGCCAGGACGTTGGGCAGAGGCTGTGACCTATTACCCCTGACCCCCCCAACCCTTCCAGTGGGGAGTGGGGGCCTGGCTAAGCCCAGGGCCAGCACGTATGGCAAGCCCTGTTTATTCAGTCTTCACATATAAGCGACCGACTCTGCGAGCTGAAAGGTTCCTCTTTCCTGTACCCCTGGGTCCAGCCACTCGATGCCCCAGGGGTCCCAGGCATCGGAACGAGAAGCTGAGGCACCTTGCCCATCAGCAGGTCCCACACGTGGAACACAGGGAGCTCAATTCGGACCCAGTTCTCTGGGGACAGTAATTTGGCGCTTTACGTGGCGGCGTCCAGGAATCGGCTGAGCCAGCAGGCCACGTGGGCAGTTTTGGCCCGATGAGCCGAAGTTTCTCTGCGGCATCTGGGAGCACAGTGGCCCAGCCACCTGGATCGGGCCACTTCCAAATTCCGAAAGGTTGGCTTGTAAACCTTAGTCTCCCTCGCTTCTGCCCAGAGAAGACACATGTGTTGAGCGTGCGCGTGTGTGCACACACACACATGCGCATAGAATCTTAAGAGAATGTTTTCTTGGTGCCATTTTCATTTTATTTTATTTTGAATTTTGGAAGGGGAGTGAGGGAATGAGGCCAAGAAAGTTGTGCGGCTTTAGCTCCGGCCTGGCAGCCTGGAGATTCCCGTACCTTGTGTATTGAACCCCAGGAAAAGGAAGAGGTCGAAACAACACTGCAGAAGGAGCGTGGTTTCGGGAGTTTATTTTAAGACTGCTAGGAAGGAAACAGGCCCCATTTTGTATATAGTTGCAACTTAAACTTTTTGGCTTGCAAAATATTTTTGTAATAAAGATTTCTGGGTAACAACGACCCTTCTGGATGTTGAGTGCCTTTGTCTTGACGCGTGTAAGCCCCCCTGTCCCCGGGAGCCGGGGAGAGGCTGATGTGTGGCTCTGGGGCTTGGAGACCGCAAGGTTTGGGTCTCTCTCTTGGGTTTTCTAGACACAAAGACTGTTTCCCCTGGCTCGGAGGAGTCAGCAGAAGGTTATGCCCCAAACACCTGCATAAGCCTTATTCCAACAGAACCGTGTTTGAATCCCAGCTCTGCCACTCTGCAGAGTGCACACAGCTCGCCTCCTCCCAGAGACTCAGACTCACCGTGTTGTCAACACAATGGGGACAGTCGTGCCCTTAGCCAGGGTTCCTGTGCAGATTGAAGGGGGCCGGGACTGCCGAGCCCCATGCCTGGCGCGTGGCAGGCCTTCACTAAGTGTTGGTCCTTCCTCCCTGCCCTAGGCGTTGCACAGCTGGGACTACCCGCCCCTCCCCACCGGTGGGATCTTGCACAAGTGGGTCACCCTCTGG
Organism: Enhydra lutris kenyoni; assembly: GCF_002288905.1. Lineage (NCBI taxonomy): Eukaryota > Metazoa > Chordata > Mammalia > Carnivora > Mustelidae > Enhydra > Enhydra lutris. The sequence goes on from NW_019154090.1 coordinate 28,297,869, forward strand.
GAACCTCACTTCCCCCTTGACTGACCGAATGCATAAGTCCGGTGCTCGGCCTAGAATATCCTCGCCAGATGATTCCTGGCAAGTGCTAGCATATAATGCTTGTGTAAATGTTGGCTTCCTTACCTCTCCTCCATGGGAATACTCATAATATTAATGACAATTAGATAATGACGGTCATGTGATATTAACAAGTGGGGCTTAGCGTGTGTCAGCATGTGACCTTGCTGAGCTTCAGTCCTCACAATGGAGGTAGGAAATATTCCTGATCTCATGAATAGGGAAGGCACAAGGAAGAGGTAGAATTTACGCAGGGTCACACAGCTGACGAGGGCTGTCGCTGAGACGCAGGCTCCAGCTGTGCGACCTCAGTGGGCAGCTTCTAACCCCTGAGTCAAGAATTGAGGCCTCACGTGTTGACACCGGCCAGGTCAGATGGGGAGAAACACGCCGGTGCCTCCCAGTTGTTACCTCATTTAGTCTCCCCAGCCCCCGGATGAGGGGGAGCTCTTGTCATACCTATTTTGTGGATGAGTAAACTGAGGTCCAGAGAAGCTAAGACCTTGCCCCAGAGTCCCCTGGCAGAGCGAGGCTTTGAACCCAGAGTCTGGCTCTTCCTCAACACATCCTACCGCCTCGTTCACTTCTCATAGCGGCCAGATAGCAGGGGCTGTGCCCATTTAGCAGGGAAGGAAGATGGAGGAACGGGAGACTCAGGGCACCAGGCCGAGCTCACGCAACAAACCTGCAGTCGAGTTCGGACTTGTACTTGGGTGCGCAAGCCCACGTGGGACCATCCCCGAGCCTGATCCGTGATCAGAGATCTAAAGCATCCAAGGCAAAGGAGCCTCCCACCGGGCTCAGGGAAGTCACCTGCCTCGAAGGCCAGGCCGGAGAACTGACAGAGAGCTCAGCCCTCAGCCTCCCTCGGGGCCCAACCTGGGAAATCTGTGTGCTGCTGGCCGGGATCGGGTGTTCAAGGCAAGCATCCAGGCTGCGTGGGCGAGGAAGTGCCTCGAGTTTTCTGGGAGGGTGGGGGATGATGGACGGCGTGTCCAGGCAAGGAGACTTGGGGGGTGTATTTCATGCAGCACCTGGGCCCCGCCTCCTCCACGGCCCAGATCTCCAGGGCTGCGGGTTGGCAGGCAGAATGAAAGTTGATGGGAGCCAAGTGACCCTCTTCCTGCCCGCCAGGAAATCAGTCCAGCAGTCGGCGTTTATCGGGTGCCTCGTCTGGTTCTGTGTTGTGCAAAGGAGAACCACAGGACCCCACCGCACCCCCCACCCCCCATGAGGACTCAGGGGCCATTTGCGGCCCCCCACCCCGGCCCCTTTTACATGATCATCAGGAAAATCTCTGCCTTCTCTGCAAGATTCTAACACCCAACTGTGAAAAACTCTGCGTGTTCCAGCAAATTCCCAACAGCCAAAATTTGACCAAGGTTTGTTTATTTAATTTTTACATAAGTACTTTTTAACGTATCAGATAGTCTCCTAAACTCTGTACAAATATTAACTTATTTAAAATCAATTCACTCCATCCTCTTAACAAACCTAGAAGGTAGGTAGTATGATTATGTTCTGTTTAATAAAGACATGGAAGCAGAGAGAGATTGCCTGTCTTGTTCAAGGGGCCATTGTCCAAGAAGTGGTGTCACCCTGGGTGTGGGTGGGCACTGGATGGCGTGCAGGGTGTGGAGGGGTGGTTTGCTGGAGACACAGCAGGGGACACAGACGGTGGGAGCCAGGAAATGCCATGTGGTCTCAACCACCAAAACATCAGAATATGAGGACAGTCCTGGTCGCCTGCGTGGTCACCGGCCAGCCCTCATAGCCTCGAGCTTCCCTGGGGCTCAGCCCGACATCATCACGTGTCTCTACTGCCCCCCCACCCTTAACCATGGCGCTGTGCTCGTAGGGGCCTGGGTTTGTTTTCTGAACACGGGATTTTGAAATGGAAAATGATTTCCAAAAGAGACTTGTACCCCAGATGTTCGAAAACAGGCAAAACCTCGGTGACAGATCGGGGGATGGGGGCTGTCCTTGTAGGGAGGCAGCAATGGGGACCAGTCTGACGGGCCTTCTGGAGTGATGGGATGCTCTGTATCTCCATCTGAGTGGGGCTGTGTGGGGTGGAGGGGGTTGCAGATGTAAAATTCCATCCCGTGCACATTTAACATGTCTGCATTTTCCCGTGTATATGTTATACCTCAAAAAAGACAGGTTGTCCCCCCAGGGCTTCAACCCCCCTCCCTCGACTTCAGATGCCTGCCCCAACCTGACAGTTCTGGGGCCCAGCCCCAGGTGAGGGCTCCAGGAACACTGTCGAGCATCTTGGAGAGATGGACTCCCAGTGACCAAAAGAGCACACAATACAGGGAAAAGAAAAAGTGCAACGGGGAAGGCCAAGGCTACAGGACAAGCCATTTCTCCGACATCATCTGTCCGCTGAGGCTGACTGACCGACTCCCCCCACGCCCACACCCTTCCTCCTGCCACCCGGGCTACCGAGGCCTCTGCACAGACTTCACCCTGTGACCTTGGGCAAGTGGCTTCACGTCTGAGCCTCAGTTTACCTGGGAAATGGGATGAAGTCTTCCCCTCTGGGTTGTAGTGAAGATTACATGGAGAATAGACAGAGGACCCTTGGCAACAGCGTGAGACAGCCATCCATCCACACACTCATATTCACGCTCACACACACACATGCTCACATGTTCACAACCCCCTCACTTGCAGGCATTCACACACACGTTCACATACACACAGACACGCTCGTATTCAGACCCACACAATTCACACCCCCAGACACCATGCATTTACACATACATCCACACTCCTGTACATTCACACCCATGCTCTCACACACATCCATACACACAATCACACTCCCCCCACATACACACATGCACACTCACACACACATTCACACCCATACACCAAGGCCAGGTTCTCAGAGGAGCTCAACGGTGTTGGGCCTCCCTTTCTGGTTGAAGCAATATTAGCAGCTCCCTCCTCCCTCATTAGCCTGGGGTGGCTCCCTCTTTTTTTTTTTTTTTTTTTAAGATTTATTGATTTATTTATTTGACAGAGAGAGAGAGACGGCAAGAAAGGGAATACAAGCAGGAGGGATGGGAGAGGGAGAAGCAGACTTCCCACTGAGCAGGGAGCCCGATGTGGGGCTCGATCCCAGAACCCTGAGATCATGACCTGAGCCAAAGGCAGATGCTTAATGACTGAGCCACCCAGGTGCCCCTGGGGTGGCTCCCTCTTACCAACTTTGGGGAATCCAACACCCAGCCTGGCCTTCAGGCTCCTCTTCCTCACCCCCCACCTGACCTCTTTAAGGATACATTCTGCTCTTCTGGCCAGCCTAGTCCCGCCAGCTACCAGCTGGAGCTACCTTTGACTGCCCCCGCCCCACAGTGAGTCACCCTCCCTCCTGCCTGCCCCCGAGCCAGACCATGAGCTCCCCAACACCAGAACGTCACTTCCTGCCTTTGGGATACAGCCCCTGGGAGAAGGACTGAAGTCTGCCACATGCCAGACAGGGTCCAGACTCTTGAATTCTTTATTCCTCTGAAGATGGGCACTATCTTGCGCATCTCGCAGATAAGAAAACTGAAGCTCAGGGAGGTGAAAAGACAAGATCACTCGTTTAGCCAGGATTTCTCCAGCTCCTGCTGTGCGCCTAGTCCTGCAAACCTCTGGGGAAAGCGTGCTGAGGAATGCTGACCACACCCTCATGAGCTCATGGGTTGCGAGGGAGCCAGAGCATCTGCTCAAGGGGGTGTCCGTGTGTAGTTCTCAGGAAGTTACAAAACAGGAGAGATGCAAATACAGAATGGCAAAGCCAAACGCAGCCACACTCCTTATAGAATTAAGCAATCCTTCGGGGGCCTTCTTAAACAATGCCCCAGGAGGCATTGAAAGGAAGTTCCACCTTCTGTGCCTTATTTCCAAGTACTGGATACTTTTTCTTATTAGGCTTCACTCGGTGTGCATAGGGCAATCCAGGCCTTCTGAAGAGGAAACCCTGAGCTGAGGCCTAAAGGATGAGTAAGAATGAGCCAGATAAAGAGGGGGCCGTGGAGTCAGCGCTGCCCAGAAGCCATTCTTCCAGCCCCAGCTCAGCTCTGCTGCCCTGTTTTGCATCACTCCCCCCATCACTCCTTGCACTGGCAACACAGTTCCTGGAATGAAACACAGGGCCTTTGCACGTGCTACACCTGCTGCGTGGAACACCTGCTGCATGGAACACCTGCTGGGGCTCTTTCATGCTTGTCCTCCAGTGCAAAGACTGGGCAGAGTTCCCTTGTTAAAAGCCACCATTACAATACTGCAAGTACCTCTCTTTGTAACCCTGGTCACTGATATTGACCTTATGGTTCCTTGATTGACATCCCCCCCCCCTCCACTACCCTGGGACCTGCCTCAGGGCATGGAGGATGTTGGCTTTGCTAACCAGTAACTGCCCTAGCCCACTGGATGCATCCAATAAGTATTTGTTGGGTAGATGGGAGGAGGGAGTGAAGGATGGGGGGGAGGGAGGGAGAGAGGGAGGATGACTGGGTGGATGGAGGATAGATTTGTGGGTGGTAAGGAAGGGAGGGAGGGAGGAAAGGTGAGGAAAGGAGAGCATGTAGAAAAGCCCAGAAGCTGGAGACTGCAGGGCCTCTTTGGAGAACAGAAAGTTCCCCAGCTGGCAGGTTTGGAACTAGGATTCAAACCCCAAGCCATCTTGCCTTTCCCACTGAGTCCCTCTGCCTTTCATCGTGATCCTGGGTTCAGAGCAATCACTTTTTAAAAAATGGATGTGTGCTCCCCAACAGGCAAGGAGCCAGTGACCTTTGTCTGAGCCTTTGATGCCTCCTCTGGGGAGACTGGGCCCGTACTTAGAAAACATGATGAGCTATGGCAAAGATCTTCTTCTACCCTGAGATTGCACAACCCCGGGTGGCCGGCCCGGCTTCGAAACTGGTGGGGCTCTGCCGCCTCGCCCAGCAGACGTGTTTTCCTGGCCCGGTTTCAAGGACAACAGGCCAAGCCCTCATGGGGGAAGGTGCCCTGGCCGGCCACCCGGGCCTTCTAGCCCCGAGGACTCGCTCTGGGCAGGGTCAGCTGGTGTGGCAGCCGGTCGTGGTGGTAGGGATCTGGGCCACGGACCTGTCTCCAGAAGGAGGCCGGGTGAGGGTTTAATGGCAAGCTGGCTGTGGCCCGACAGAGGCTGTGGGCTCCGTCCTGCCCTGGCTCCCGGGGTGCCGGCAAATGGACCCTGCATGCGTGCAGATGAGCGCATTACCGCCAAGATCACGGGCGGGAGGCAGAGGCGCGGCGGCGGCCAAGCCGGGAGCTGCCATTACGCCAGGACCTTTCGCTGGAAAATTTTTCTTGGGGCAATTAAATCTTCAGCTGTCTCCTCGCAGGGAGTGCCTGCTTGCATTTTAATTATCCTTAAAAGACAGAAGTAGGGGAAAGGACACAAGGCGAAGAATTAAAAAATAACAAATCTGCTTTATAAACAGCCATCATCTCGCTGCTGTGCGTGTCTATTCAGAGGGAGCTCTGCAAAGCCCTTGACGCTTTGCACTCTGGGCTCCCTGGGGCAGCTGCAGGGAGTGGGGGCCCTCTTGGGGGGATGGACAGGGGCCCGGGGAGAGAGCACTGCTCGGGTGTGGCTGCAGGTCTTCTGTGCGGGGCCACGGTGGGTCTCAGGGTCCTACTTGGTCCTCACCAACCCCCTGCCCTGTAGCAGAAGTTACTGCCCTCGTTTTCCAGGTGAGAAAATAATCTGTAATAGGATGAGTTATGGCAATCAAAAGAAACAAAGTACCGATACACACAGAAACATGATGGGTCTCAAAAAACCTTATGCTGGGTGCCTGGTGGCTCAGTTAAGCATCTGCCTTTGGCTCAGGTCATGATCTCGGGGTCCTGGGATGGAGCCCCGCCTCAGGCTTCTTGCTCAGTGGGGAGCCTGCTCCTCCATCCTGTTCTCCCTCTGTGTGTGCTCTCTCTCTCTCTTCCTCTCGCTCTCTCTCAAATAAATATATTAAAATCTTTAAAGAAAAAGAAAAGTTGAGCTGAGCTGAAGTAACCAGACCCTAAAAGGTGTGCCCTGTGTGATTCCGCTGATACCAAGCTCTAGAACCGCTAAAACTAATCTACCATGCTGGAGAGCAGAGAAATGGGTGTTGGAGAAGAGGAAGGGCGTGGCTGAAAGGGCAGAGGGCGCTTCTGGTGAGATGGAAATGTCCTGTAGGTTAACTGAAGCGATGCTTATGTGGGTACGTACAGCCGTTAACACTCATTGAACGGTATACTTAAACGAGTGCATTTTATTGTTTATAAGTTATATCTCAATAAAACAGATTTGATAATAGTAAAATGATGTGAGTTCATGTTTCCCTAGACTCTCTCCGTGCCAGTCCTTATTGTAAGCTCTTTCCATGAGCTAAGTGGCTTAGCTCCCACACAGACCTGTGACACAGGCACTGCGAGGGCCCCCATTTTCCAAATGAAGAAACTGAGGCACCAGGAAAGTCATGGAATTTTCCCAAGGTGACGAGGCTGGAAAGAGGCAGAGCGTGGGTTCAAATCCAGACAGGCTGATGGCAGGGCCTTATAGTTTTGAAAGCAAAGTTCAAAGTTACCCAACTAAGGAGTCTTACGGGCAGGATTAAATCCCAGGGCCTTTCCAACATGGCGAAGCTGGCAAAAGGGGAAAACTCATTCATTCAAGAAAGACTGACCCGGTGTCTACTGTAGGTTATATGGTGGACACACGGGGAGCAAGAGTAAAGTCCCAGGCCCTTGGGATGTCTGTGGGGGAGGGGATCACCAAATAATCCCAAAAATAAACATGGGTTTGCAGTCAGCGGATGTGCACCCTGGGAAGAGGACATCAAAGGGCACCCAAACGCACGATCTAAACGGACTGGGAGTGGGCCCAAGACCACAACCTCTCCTCTTGTATTTGTGTGGAAACAGTGCTGCTCTGGCTTTCACCGAATTCCCGAACCTCCTGCCCCTCACTTGCTTTCCCTTCCAAGCCATGGATTCTGCGGATGTGGGACAAGTTCTAGAGTCTTGTCTTTGAAGAGATACGGCAAAGGCCCTTTGAAATGGCCTGCCTGCTCTGAGCACCAGGGGCCTGCAGCTCAGCTATTTCAGGAATGGTCCCTGTGCATTCCCCAGCCCTGGGGGTCACATTCCAGCCTGGTGGGAACAGAACCACTGGGGCAGGGGTGACAGCTGGGAGCACCTGGGCGCCCGAAGGGAAGACCCTTTTCTTGAGCCAAGCACCCAGGCCCCTCAGAGCCCCTGTGTGGCCTTGGCTCCAGGAAATTGACACAGCCTTCAGCCCTTTTCCTGGACATTTACGTCTTTGCTGATAACTACAATGTGTTGAGGGCCTGGGCTGGGGCACTTTGGGTACATTACCCAACTGATTCCTCCCCAGAGCCCTTAGACCCCCACCCTGGGTTCCCAGGTAAGCACAGAAAAGGGAGGCAACTTGCTGGAGTTGGCACAGTGCTGGCGTCTGGGCCCCTCTCCTGTCATCCCGTGCCTCCCGAGTCTTACCTGGGCCCCTCTCCACCCAGGTGAGAGGGTGAGTATGTCTGTCTTTGGAAGTCCAGACTGTGAGTATGTTACACCAGTGAGTATGTCCGTCTTTGGAAGTCAGACACTCTGGATTCATTTTCTGGCTCCCCTACTTTCCAACCAGCTGTGTGACCTTGGGCAACTTTCTCCACCCCTCTGTACCAGCGTTCCCCTCTCTAGAAAGTCCCCTAAAACTCTCCCTACAACAGAGGATTGTCATTGAGCTCAAACAAAACAAGAAATGGAAACACGATTACAGCCAGTCCTCCAAACCCAGTAGCTCGTCCCATTATGGACACTGTTGTTGACATAAATGGGCTTCTACCCAATGACTTTCTATATCTGTGGCACCTTTCCAAGGAGAGCACAAAGACCAGCCTCACGCTTTTAAACAGCGTCATAGTATTCTCATTTAGTTGTTCACCCATGTGTTTATTTCCCAAACATGGCAGCTTCTAGACACCAGGCCAGGACCCCCAACGCACAAAGCGGCTCTCATTTCTAGTCGGGGAGACAATCCACAGGTACGCAAATACACGAGATCAATTCACCTTGTGCTGAGTGCTTGGAAGAAAATAAGACGGTGCAGAGAGATGGAGAGGCACGGATAGGAAGGGAAAACAATCGAGATATAGTGCCCTAACTCCCCGAGGACATGACAGGGCACATTCCTAAAGCCACCAGCTGAACGAGAAGCGGGAGGCAGAAGAGGAACCTGGGCTAGGAGACTCCAGGCAGAGGGAACAGCAAGGGCAAATGCCCTGTGGCTGGACTGAGTGCCGTGTGGTTTGACTAGAGGCAGAGAATGGATATCTTTGAAATGGTGGTGGAGGGGCAGGCTGGGGCCATGGTGAGGAGCTGGGGGGCTATGCTGAGATATTGAAATAGGAAGCCCTAGAGCATGGGAGCAGTCTGCTCTAATTCTGCTTTTTACAAACCGCCCTGGTTGCTGGGCGGGAACAGATCCCAGGAGCCATCATGGAAGAAGGAGGATGGTCATGAAGTCCCCACTGATGGAGGTCTGGGCTCCTGCTCTTTCTTTACCTATTTGCAAACAATTTTGCGGTAAACACATGGCACAGCACTTCCTAGAAGTGGGACGGTCGGCATTAACATGCGAGCGTTTTTTTTCACGGTGTCCAGACTGCCACACGCGCTCCGTGTCACCTCCCGTCCCACGTGCAGGCGTTCCAGCTGCCGCCCCTGATCAGCTCACCTGCCCTGCTCCGGGCTACATGCCCCCCAGCCTCTCCGGCCCTGGTACCAACCCACAAGTCCCGAATGCATTTGTAGTTCTTGTTGCAATCTGGAATTACAAGTCATTGAGAAGAAAATCTCAGAATCAGGCTAAGTGGATAAAAGGACTGTCCAGGGCCCTCCTTTTCCAGTAGGAGTCAGAGAACAGGTCTCCAACACCCTGAAGAGGCCAATTTGCCCCTATTCTTCTAACCACAGATCAGTTGTGCTTTTTTTTTTTCTCCTTCTGTTCAGCCGTGACAATGAGGCATGGCACTGAGATGACATTGAAAACAGGCCCTGGGGTTATACAAGACGGAGGGCTAGTTGGAAAACCCTCCTCTCGACCACTCTCTGAGCATCAGGTCTGGAGAGAGCAGCCATCCTCTGAGCCCTCTGCCTCCCACCCTTCGGGGCCCCCATCTTGCCCTGTCCTTGTCCCCTGGCCACGGCCACCACCTACTTGCCAGTCTCCTGGCTTCCATGTCAGGTCTACTCCGCTACCAATTCTCCTTTCCATAAGTGGCCTTTTAAAAGAAAGCATTCTCTATTAATCAGCAGCCCTAGCACCGGCAGCAGTGTGGAAGTATAATTTTACTATTTTTCTCATCCTTTCGGGCTTCTTTCTGTTGTTTATTTGGGGGAAGGGGAAGGAGTGCTACGATCTCAGTTGCTCGCAACCGGCTTGCATGATTTTAATCTTGGCATTTGGAGATGCTTTGGAAGGTGGTTTGTGTTCTTTCCAAGACTGACCTGGTGACTTACTTGAGAGAAGGTATTGCAACAGACTGTTCTTAATATTTTATTATTTAAGACAAGGGACTTTTGTTTTTGTTTTTGTTTTTTATCCATAGCAAAATAGCTGGATATCAAGGTCTTTGACACAGAGAGGAATTATTATTCATTACCTGCTTATGAGATGCCAGGCGCTAGATGGGACACATTGTCTCGTTTTGTCTTCTCAGCAACCCCGTGAGGGAGGTATGAGTTTTGTACACATTTTATAGGCGAGAAACTGAGCCATCGAGAAGATGACTTACTGGGGAGCCAGTCAAGGGTAGAAATGGCAAGCAAAACAGGTCCCTCCTTTGTGATCACGGTTTTCACCAGCCATGGCGCCTTGAACCGTGTCAGCCCAGCCGACTTGGAGCTGCATGTCCCGGAATTCCTTTCCTGTATGGTTCTTCGATGATAGGGGTCCCCATGCGACAGTTTGCTCAAGGTTTCGAAGACACGGGTGAAGAAGCCACCATCTTTTAGGCTCCGAAGATCAGGGCAGGGCCCATGCATGTCATCGCTGGCCCAACTGCTCATCTCGTTGGCAGGGAGTAGGGGTGAGGGGTTGAAAGATGTGGGGTGAGGGGTGGGAGGCTCAGGGCCCAGACACCCAGAATCGCTCAGACCGTCAGGACCCCACAGCTCCTTCCAGATGTTCAGCTTCCCTGAGCCCTGGGCCATAGCTCTCCCTTGTGACGGATCCGTAGACAGCTGGTGCACAGTGGCCATGGAGGTGATGGCTCCATTACATGGGAAGTCACAGCCCCGAGATGAATCTCTCCTTCCAGATCACTCATAAAGTCTTTGCTTCTCCAGATGGGACGCTGACTGATCCACAGGAGTTCGGATTTTATTTGGAAAGTGGCCCGTTTCCCTCTACCTAGATTTGACAGGCTTAGTGAATAAAAATACAGAGCAGCCAATTAAATTTGAATTTCACGCACACACAAACATGAAGACTTTTTTAGTGTGAGTATATCTCATGCAATATTTGGGGACATACTTACACTAAAAATAATCTGTTGTTTGCCTGAAATTCAAACTTCACCTGGCATGGGCAGCCTCTATTTTATCTGGATATCCAATCTCCATCCCCCCAGTAGATATCTTTCCAGGGAGACCCCCATAACGCAGCCTCTTCCATGTGACAGACAGGACAAGAACATGGGAGAACACACTCGGTCAGCATGTGCGAGGATGCAGAACAGGCTGTGGTTGGTCTTTACAGGATCTCAGTTTCTCCCTCGGGCTATGTTGTGAAGCTCTAAAGTCCCTGGGAGTCCCAAGTCTACACACGGATCCTTATTGCCTTCGGGACAAAGCCCTGGTTCCTTACGGAGGCCTCCGAGGGTCCGGCTTCCCACTGCTGCCCAGCTCACACAACCACTTAGAAAGACTTGATATTTCCCCAAAGACGGTCTCTTCTCACCGGTAGGGTTTGACCTTGACTCTTCTTGCCTTGAATGCCTCTCTCTCCCTTGAATGCTAAACTCCTATTCACCCCTTACACCTTTAAAGCCACCTCCTCCCAGAAGTCTTCCCTGACCACTGCAGGCAGAGAGACATAAGCCTTCACATTCTCTATCCCTTTGGGCTTCTTGGAAGCTCACATTACAATGGACTCACAGCTCATGCATGTTTAATATCCTCCTAACAGGAAAAAAAGAAAAAAAAAGAATAATTTAAAACACCAGTGGCACAAGGGGCACATGCACATCCTGACCGGATATGAGATACAGGTGGGGCTCAGTCCTTGAACCACATGGCCTAAGTTCAGGTGCCAGCTCTACCACTTACTGCCTGTATAACCAGGAACAAGCTGCTACCCTTCTGTGCCTCAGGGTCCCTATCTATACAATGGGTATAAGAAACCAACATCATAAGGTTGCGAGGGTTTAGAACACGTCAGGTGCTCACACTGGTGCTAACACCCTCTGACGTGATATTCTGAAATCACCCCAGGCCCATGAGCCCAGGGGTGGGAGAGTCACCTGGTCCAGCACTGCAGAAAAACCTGGCTGGGCCAGATTCTCCAGGAGATGTCCTTAACCCAGCGTCTCCAAAGGCTACGTCAAGTGCAATTTTTGTTATACTTGATTTTTGCTTTCCAAGCTGACTCCATTGAATAGCACCCCACCCCACCCCAGGAATATAACCAGCAGACAGTTTTGGGCTAAAATCTCCATCCTGCCAGTTCTAGCAGTGTGAGCTTGGGCAAGTCATTTCAGCCCTGCTCATTTCCCCAGCCAAGTAGAGATGATGTCCCCACCTTGCAGGGCTGAGAGGTGTTACCCCCTGTGCGGATACATTTTCTACCCAGCTGCTTCTAGTATTTTACCCTTCATGCAGCTGTTATCACACCGTATTGCATTTTCAGTTCACATTGGTTCTCCCTGACAACCTGGGGGAGGATAGGCATTAGCTGCAATTAGTCTGGGCTACCAAGGCCAAGTCTGTTCTTGGATTTGAGGAGGCATCCACATATGTGGAAGGAGGAAGGAAAGAAGAATGGAAGGAGGGAGGGAGTGGGGGAGGGGGGAGGGAAGGAAGGAAGGAAGGAAGAAAGGAAGGGAGGGAGAGAGGGAGAGGAAGGGGGAGAGAGGGAAGGAGAGAGGGAGGGAGGAAGGGAGGAAGGAAGGAAGAAAGGAAGGAAGGGGGGAAGGAAAGAGGGAGGAAGAGGGGAGGGAGGGAGAGAGGGAGGAAGGATCGCCCTCCTTCTCCCCAGGCTTGTCTGACAACAAGATGTTAATCAGAGGAATGGACCAACAGCCCCAGGTCATTCTCATATCTTTTCTGGAATCACAACTTAGGTTTGTAGCTGTCTAATTTATTATTATATGGTGCAGTGCGGGGTGATTATATGCTGTGGTATAATTTGTTATAACTTGGGCTGAGGCCTATAACTGTATAATTTATTATTATACAGTACAGTGTTGAATAATATGAAGAGTGTATAATTTATTTCAGGCTTACGAGCCTAACCTGTAATCGAAATGCAGCATGCCATCGATGCGGATGAGTTCATGTTTCTACAAAAGCCTCAACTTAGGGGTTTCTGCGTGGCTAAGGTCTTTCCCTGGGCTTCTCAGAACTCCTCACTGAGACTTGCAGAACTCCTAATCCTGTTGGGAGTGAAGCTAAAATCTCAGGCAGCCCCACCCCATGCTGAGTGGGGCTTAGGCATCCGGTCATAGGAAAGGAGGGCCCAGAGCTGTCACTGTGCCCAGCGGGTGTCACCCTGTTCAGCTGGGCACAGCCATGATCAAAACCCAGTTTCCTGGTTGCCCAGCAGAACCTCCCTGGACAGCAGCATCTCCATGCATCGATTTGATCACTGCTTTTGTTCTGTCCTCAGCCCTGGGGATACCTCCTTAAACCAGAAAATGTTTCCCCTCATAGAGCTTGTGCTCTGGCCATGAGTGCTTCTAGCTCTCCGGTCCCTGCTTCTCAAAGTGTGGTTCCTGGATCCGCATCATCCAGTTGTTGGTTAGAAACGCAGACTCTCGGTCACCTTGAACTCCTGAATCAGAGTCTACATTTTAACACACCCCCTGGTGATTCATACACACTTGAGAAGAACTGCTCGAGCTTCTACACGATTTAGGAAAACTGTTTCCTTCTGTGAGTCCCCCTGCCTTACAAATATATACCTACTCACTGAGCTTTAAAGCAAAGTTCCTTCTCTCCCTGGGGTTTTTTTCTTTCTTTCTTTCTTTTTCAGGAACATCCTTTCTTTTTCTTTCTTTTTTTTTTTGTCCTGGTCACACATGTTCACTGTGTAACTTTTGAAAGGGACCAAAAAAAAAAAAAAAAAACCCTCACAAAGGAGAAAACTCAAAATTACCCAGGATTCCACTACCCAGAGATGACACTATTAATATTTTAGTGACTAATGTAGCAGATATTTTTCATACATGCCTAGACATTTTTTCTTTTTTAACAAAACTTCAAGAACAGGTGGAACAGGGCCACCTGGGTGGCTCAGTGGGTTAAGCGTCTGCCTTTGGCTCAGATCATGATCCCAGGGTCCTGCAATCAGGTCCCATGTCTGGCTCCGCTCCTCCCTCTCCCTGCCTCCTGCTTGTGCTCTCTCTCTTTCTCTCAAAAAAAAAAAAAAAAAAACAAACAAACAGGTGGAACAATATAGAGCAATGGTTCTCCAAATTCAGCATGCATCTACCTTTGCAAATCCTAGAAAGCTTGCTCACACACACACCGCTGGACCCCCCCTCCCCCACCACCCCCATGCCGGAGCTTCTGGTCGGAAGGCCCTGGGTGGGCCTGGGACTTTGCATTTCTAACAGGCTCCTGGTGATGCAGAGCTGCTGGTCCACATTTTGGAAACTGCTGGCATAGCTGTTAAGGTCTGGGCCTCTGGGATTTAGCATGTAGGGTTGGAGTCCCCGCTCTGCCACCGACCCCCTGCCCGCAGGGAAGTCAGTGGGCTCGGCGCTCCGGCTTCTGCTGTCAAAAGGATACCACCTGGGACGCCTGGATGGCTCGGTTGGTTAAGCAGCTGCCTTCGGCTCGGGTCATGATCCCAGCGTCCTGGGATCGAGTCCCACATCGGGCTCCTTGCTCATCGGGGAGCCTGCTTCTCCCTCTGCCTCTGCCTGCCATTCTGTCTGCCTGTGCTTGCTCTCTCTCCCTCTCTCTCTCTGACTAATAAATAAATAAAATCTTTAAAAAAAAAAAAAAAAAAAAAAAAGGATACCACCTGCCAGAACATTATGGCAGAACAGAACATTATGGGGAGGACTAAGTAAGTTAATTACATAAGTGAAGCACACAGGAAGTATTAAGTATGATTAATGTGAATATAAATTTATCATGGAGTTTTCTTAACTCAACCATTGTTCTTAAACATGTTTCAAGTCATTGTCTTTCCACATATTTGTTTTTAAAGGCCTCAGAGTTGTCTTTCAAACTTGTGTGTTTATCAGGTCCCTGTTTTTTGACTAATACAATACCAACAGGGCTGCAATGAGCATTTTCATGGATAAATCATGGTGCACCTGTCCGATTATCTCCTTTGGCTAGAATGTTCTAGACGTGAAACTGCTGAGTCAAATAGTATGAACGTATTTCAGGCTTTTGATAAGCTTTGCTAAATGGCCTTCCAGAAAGATAATACTGATTTCTAAAGCCATCAGTAGCATCTGAGTGGATCTTTTTCCTTCTATTTCTGTTATAGCCATGTTGGGTTGGGTTTTTTAAATTATGCTAATATTTCATTTGTTATTTTGATTTTTTTTTTTTTTATGACTACTGAAGTTGAATATCCTCCATCAATACCCTAGGACTTGACTTAAAAAAAAAAAAAAATCCCTCAGAGGCAACTGGGTGGTTCAGTCAGTTAAGCGTCTGCCTTCGACTCAGGTCATGATCCCAGGGTCATGGGATTGAGCCCCATGTCAGGCTCTGTGATCAGTGGAGAGTCTGCTTCTCCCTCGCCCTCTGCACTACCCACTCCGCATGCACTCTCTCTCTCAAATAAATAAAAAATATTTTTTAAAAAATTCCTCAAAAGTTGCGTTTACATGAAGTCAACCAGGCCTTTTCCCCTCTACTGAACCGACTACACTGGCAAGGCTCCAGCGCCTCAACCCTGTGGTACCTCTCACGGGGAACAGCTGCCTATTTAAATCCCACCTGTGCTGCTGGTAACATTCCTCCCACTTAATAGACAGGTGTGGACTCAAGAAGGCATGAAACATTAATAGGGCAAACAGAGGGAGAGAAGCCATTTGTTCAACAAAAACTCCTTCATCATCTCCCACAGGTCAGGTCCTCAGCGAAACACGGAGGGGTGGGAACACAGAAACCAGGAAGTCTCCGTATCTGGCAGTGAGGTGGGTGGAAAGGAGAACACGGTAAATCCACACAAAACAATGAGTAATGAGGGCGTAGATGAGGACAGAGGGTAGGAATTTCAAGTAAGAAATGTCATGGCTTTGAAGTCAGAGCAGACCTGGGTTCAAATCCTGTGTCTCCGACTCCTAACTTCAGGTAGATTGCCTGACTTCTCTGAGTCTTAATTTCTGCACCTGTAAAATGTGAAGACTATTTTGAGGCTTAAATGAGTTAAAAGAAATAAAGAATGCCCGGGTACAGGTAGGCAACGAATCTCAAAATGGTGACCCAAGGGCCAAATATGGCCGATAGAATCTTGTTTGGTCTTTCCAGTGTTTTTGGAAAAAACCTTAGAGAAGAATTAGGATAGCTTAGGCCAATAGTTGTCCATCCCAGCTGACCAATGGAAACACCTAGAGATGTGTTGGTACCTTGAGAAGGTATCTGGGCTCATTCATTGACCTTCCTTCTGGCTAAGTAACATGGAATAAAATAGACTGAGTTTATCCTCTTATCTGAAACAAAAATCTGGGCAAAAGATACAAAACAACAGTTTTCAAGACACTGGACGTCAGACAACAAGAAAGTGATCCCTGAGAGATAAAATACAAAAGGGGAGCCTGACAATTGCCTCCAGCTTATTATCTAGAGAGAGTTTTCAACCCACAGTGCAGGAGGGGGAACCTAGGTGAAGCCAAGTAGTCTCCCTGAGTTGAAGAGATGCAGCTGGGAGGCCAAAGCAGGGTAGATTCACTGAGGAGAGAGAAAGAAAGGGAGGAAGGAAGGAAAGAGGGAGGGAAGGAAGGAGGGGAGGGAAAGAGGATGGGGAAGGGGGAGAGAGAGAAAGGAAAGAGGGACAGAGAGAGAGAGCGAGAGAGCGCGCACCCAAAAGTTCTGAAGATCTGCAGAGAACCCCTGGAGTCTTCTGAGTAGGATAAGCATATCCATATTAGCCAGAGTTTTCCAGAGAAACAGAACCAGTAGGATATATATATATATCTAGATATATATATATACATATATATCTCCTATAGATAAAGGCCCAAGAGAGCCAGAGTTGCCAATGGTGTAAGTCTGACACAGAAGAGCAAGGCTCTCGTCTCACGGAAACAAAGAATGAATCTCTTGGACAGAGAGGGAGCAAAGCAATAAAGTTTTATTAAGGAAGAGTACAGTGAAAACTCTCAGGAGTGAGAGGGGCCCCAACCGGGTTGCCAGGGAGGGCTTTTCCTCTCTGGCCTTTTATTAGGACTTTACCGGAAAGTTTGCCTGTGGTTCGGTCAGTGGTCTGGAGCTAGACATTGTGTGAGGGTCTTTGTTTCTTGGGACATCTGTGATTTATAGATATGTGTTGCCAAGTCTGGTTCATCTTTAGAGTTAACTTCTCCTTTAAGGCCTGATCATTTTCTATAGTTGTTATTTTCGGTGGTCACAACGTAAATATTAGAAAAATATTTTTAACCCTAGTAGTTGGGACAGGGTGGTCTGATTTTTCTTCCTCATCTTTGTTTTTGTTCTTAGTGTCTGCACACCTGGAATACCCTCAGAGCCTGGTCAGGGGTCTCTTATCTCTCCCGGCCGAAAGTCCTATCCTTTCCCTATTCAAGTCCCAATCCAAGTCCAAAAGCCTAAGAGCCAGGAACACGGATGTCTGGTGTCTGAGGGCAGGAGCAGACAGGTGTCCCAAATCAAGTAAGAGCGAACTCATTCTTCTTCCACTTTTTGGTTTTAGTCAGACCCTCAAGGGATTGGAGGAAGCCTGCCCATACCGGTGAGGACCTTCTTCATGACTCAGCCTACCAATTCAAATACTAATCTCTTCCCTAAAATGCTCTCACAGACACACTCAAAAACGATGTCTTACCAACTCTCTGGGCATTCTTTAGTCCGGTCAAGCTGACGCATAAAATGAACCATCGCAGCATGCATGGAAACTGAGGCCATGGTCAACTTGGTTGAACCCTTGTCAACTTGGTGCCCATATGTATTTCCTCAAGCCATACTGAGTCTCCAAATAAAAGAAATTAAAAAATCATAATTCCAGCAAACATGGCAAAAATGCACCAATGGTTGGTATACAACCAAAAACGCACCAATCCTTTCCCCAAAAGAAGAGATAAGGTCCTTGAATGATGCTTACTCTTCTGACATCCCATAACTGAAAGGTAGCAGTTGTTCTTATCTGCAGATCATTCCAAGACCACCAGTGGAAGCCTGAGAATGTGGCCAGTACAGAACTCTATACATATTACGCTTTTTCCCATCCATATATACCATATGGTTTCATTAATAATTTAGGCACAGAATGAGATTAACAACAATAACTAATAATAAAATAGAATAATTATAACAATATTTGGTAATAAAAGTTATGTGAAAGTAGTCTCCCTCTCTCTCAAAATATCTTACTCTACCCTACTCACCTTTTTCTCCTTGTGATGATGTCAGATGCTAAAAAGCCCACGTGATGAGCGGAAGTGAGACGAATGGCACTGGCTTGGTGGCGAAGGGTTAGGTCACCTCAGATCTCCCGATGATGTCAGAAGAAGGATCACCTGCTTTCAGATCGTGGTTGACCGCAGGTAACCGAAATCACTGAAAACAAAACCATGGGAAAGGGAGGATTACTAGTCTGTGATGTAAAATTAACGACACTGAAATACGGATATAAAGTCCAAACATCTTATGTTACATGTTCAGGTAATAGGAGAACAAAGAACACAAAGATATTTACTTAGTAAATACATATACACACAAATGTATTGGTAATCAAATAAAGAGGAAATACGCAAGACGATTATAGTCCTTATTTCTGTACCTGGATCTGCCGGATCAGATGGCTCAGTGGCAGGGTTTATCTTGCTGTGGACCCTGCTTAAAACTAGCACCTTTTCAGATCACTCGTAAATAAGCTAGACTAACACACCCCCGTGAAGAATATGCTGCTTCCAAAATCTTGGAGGCCCACTGGGCATTGTGCCTCTTTCTCAGTCGTAGGATGGGTCAGATGTAACAATTTACTATCACCCTGGAAGGGATATCTCGCCACACCCCACCCCACCGGACCTCTAGAAATTTCACTGGGGTAGAAAACACAAAATCTTCATCAGATTTACTTCCCATTTTGTGACACACCAGTGTCTTACCAGTAAGTCTAGAGTAGTGGCTGCTCCCTGCTTCCTGGGCCCAATCTGCATAACGTCTTCCATGTCAGAGCCCCACATGATGTCTTGAGGAAAGGAAAAGTGATCGAGATCCCTGCCAACTCCATCATAACGTGGGCCTGGAGAGCTGATGTTCCCCCAAGGTAGGACAGGAAAGGTACATTGCTCACCTTGCCCACTGAAAGCAAACTGCTTCTGGTGTGCCCTGTGGACAAGGATGGAGGAAAAGGCATTTGCCCGATTGGGAGCTGCACACCAAGTACCGGGGGATATGTTAATTTGCTCAAGGAATGAAACCACATCTGGTACAGCAGCTGCAAGAGGAGGCATCATTTAGTTAAGCTTCTGATAATCTACTGTCATTCTCCAAGCTCTGTCTCTCTTCCACACAGGCTAAATAAGAACGTTGTATGAGGAGATGGTGGGAATCACCACCCCCACATCTTACAAGTCCCTGATGGAGGCACTGATCTCTGCAACCCAACAGGAATGTGGTATTGCTTTTGATTCATTATCTTCCGAAGTAGAGGCGGTTCTAGTGGCTTCCATACCATAATATCCCTTTCCTACCATAATATCCCTCACTCCACAGGCCAGGGAACCATCTCGGGGATTCCACCAGCTGCTGAGTATGTCAGTTCTGATTATACATTCTAGAGCAGGAGAAATGGTCACAGGTTGAGTTTGGGACCCATGTGAGACGGATCTGACTGAAAATCCCATTGATCACCTGACCTCCATAAGCCCCCACTCTGACTGGTGGGCCACAGCAATGTTTTGGGCCCCTTAGAATTAATGTCAGAGCCAGTGTCCCATAACCCCTAAATGGTCTGATTATTTCCTTTTCCCCTAATGTACAGTTACACAGTGAAAGGCTATAGGTCCTTTGTAGGGAAGACTGGGAAAAGATTATCGGTATGAATTTTGGGAGGTATATCAGGGCCCTTCCTCAAGGGGACCTGGCCTCCCCTCCATTTAAGGGGTGCTGGGTTTGTAAACTGACTCAAGTCTGGGTATCAGTTGAGGGGCCATGACTCCTTTGTTATGATTTGAATTAGACTCTTGTTCACTTGACCTAGAACTCTTCTGCTTGTACAGATCAAGTAAGAATTTAGTAGACTTCCTATTTCACTTCTAGGAATACCATGATTAATGCTATGACACCTGTTTCACTTCTAGAAATATCGTGATTAATACCATGAATACCTGTTTCACTCCTAGGAATGCCATGGGTCAATGTGAGTCACACTATTCTAATTGCTGTGCTTGGATTCAGCAGTCCATTATGGTCATCACACCCATCTTGCCTTTGGTGGTTGAGTGCAGCTACAGGGCTCCTACCACCCCAGGACCCCTACAAACCCAGGACCCCTTTGCTCCCATTGCCCAATTTAGGTCTACCAGTTGCGTGGCTTCAGTTCCCACTGTGAGGTCTGGCCTACAGAGAAAAGCAATCATGGAGTTCTTCAAGGATTCTGGGACTCATCTTACAAATGTATTTCTGAGTATTGGTGAAAAAGATGTCTTCTGGACCCTCCTCATGTAAGTTAGATCTTAAATGACAAATCCACTCTGACATTCTAGTCTCCCTAAGCCTCTGAATCCCTATCTCTACATTAAACCAAAGGAGGTTGGACATTTCCAATTCATTCACAGTGGGCTGACCACCTTTTGGTCCATCCTTCAGTCAGTCAACCAACCAAACAGTTAGAGCCCTTCCTGACTTCCTGGGCTGCATCATTTAAATGTGGAACCCTTGCTTAGTGAATCCATGTCAATAAATTCGGCCTAATCCAACTTTATGTTTCTTCCACCATTTTCCTACCCCCTTAAGTATTCATTCTCCACACACATTCCTGGGATTTCTGTTTATAAAAATTAGAAAACTCAAGTAGTTCTTTGGATTGTAGCTCACCTTATACCTCAAATGTTGGGACCTACTGGGATTTGAGTCTAGTTACAGGTCTGGAAAGAAAGAGGGATGGTGGTGGTGGATCCTGGGAAGAATCAGCATTGTTTTGTATGGCAATCTATGTTCATCATATGTAACAAAGGTACCCTCTGGTGGAGAGGTTGATAATGGAGGAGGCTGCACATGTGCAAGAGCAGAGAGTATGGGAAATATCTGTACTTTCCTCTTAATTTTGCTGTGAACCTAAAACTGCTCTAAAAAAGATAAAGACTTTAAATATAAACAAAAAATGTTAGAGCTAATAAACCAACAAAGGAGATAAAATAGAATCATAAGAAATAGTCAATCCAGAAGGAAGCAGAAAAAGAGAAAAGAAACAACAACAAATGGGACATAAGAAAACAAATAGGAAGAGGGTGGATTTAAACCCAACCATATTAATTATCACATTAAACGTAAATGCTCTAAATGCTCCCAATTAAAGGGGCAGACATTGTCAGACTGGGTTAAAAATCAAGACCCCAGAGGTCCCTGGCTGGCTCAGTCAGAAGAATATGTGACTCTTAATCTCAGGGTCATGGGTTCAAGCCCCACATTGGGTGTAGAGATTTTTTTTTTTAAGATTTTATTTATTTATTTGAAAGACAGAGATCACAAGTAGGCAGAGAAGCAGGCAGAGAGAGGGGAGGAAGCAGGCTCCCTGCTGAGCAGAGAGCCCAATGCAGGGCTCGATCCCAGGACCCTGGGATCATGACCTGAGCCAAAGGCAGAGGCTTAACCCACTGAGTCACCCAGGCACCCCGGGGGTAGAGATTATTTTTAAAAAATAATAATAACAAACTTAAAAAATTTAAAAAGACCCCACAATAGTTAGTCACTTGTGTTTTCTGCCCTTGTGGCAAAAATTCAGGAAATGGTAACAGCTAACTCTTACTGAACATTTCCTGTTTCCTCATAATGTTTCAAGGGCGTGCAGTGTATTACCTCATCTAATCCTCTTAATGGCCCCGGAAGGTATGTACTAATGTCACCTCTGTGTTATGGCTGAGGTTATACATTGAGGCCCAAAGAAGTGAGAGAATTTGCTAAGGTCACCTCCTAGTTAGAGGTGAATCCCCAGGAGTTGTGTTCTAACATCCCACTCTGCCTCCTCTTGGACATGTGGTGCCTTCCTTATAGGGCCAAAGCAGAAGGCTGGGCCATCTGTGCTGGGGGCTGAGAATGGGGAGCATTTCCCAGCGTGTGCTACAGGAATGTCAGTGCAGAGCAGCATCAAGTTAGCCTGGGAAAGCAGCTGCTAGCACCTTCGAATGAATCTTCATGTGCCACCTCCTTCTTCCCAAGGGCCTTGGCTCTGATTCCAAACCAGCTGACTGATAGCCTGGCAGCTGTGTATTCTCTGGGTGGCCCGTCCCACCCTCGGAACATTGTTCTGTCCATCAGCATTAGAGATAAGATCTCTTTGGGAAGACAAGCCCTTGGAAGCCGATCCAAATGCCAAGCAACCAGATTGTCCTAGCATTTTTTTCAGATCTTTGCCAAGGTCTACAGAACTGCTCCAATGGCAGGATAAATGGCAAGGCTGGACGCACATCTCATAGGACCCAGGAGGAGTCATGGGTCCAATCCATATTCAGGCATGCATAGAGATATTTTGTTCATCCATTCATTCTTCTATAGATTTATTGAGCATCTTCTGCATGTCAGGCACTGTTCGAGGCTCTGAGAATGTAGTGAGAACTGTGAAAAAGCTCTGCCTCCCAGGGGCACTCTGCCTCCCAGGGGCTCACTGTCCAGTGGAGGGAAACAGACAGTTGGGGAAAAGTCCTTGCAGTAAAGCATGGTGACTGGCAAAATAGCAGCCATAACAAGGTAAATGGATGTCCCCATCCATGTCTGGAAGGATGAGCAGGAATCTTCTGGGGAGACAAGTTATGGAAGTCTACCTCAGGGGAAAGCCAGTATTGCAGAGGCAGAGGTGAATAAGAGTAGGATGTGTTGGGGTGCTCCTGGGGCTTTGGTAAGCATGGAGTATACAAGTGAGGAGATGGAGTCAGGCAAGCCTGGATAAATGGAATGACCAGATGGAAAAGGACTTTGAATGCCTGGCCAGAGAGTTTGGACTTGACCCATTGTCCTGGAACAATGTGCCCTTGAAGGGTTTATGGAGGTGTATGATATGAGGCTACTGGAGTTTCAGAGAGGCCATTCAGAGAGGAATGGCCATGTGGGTACAGGCTCCAGGAAGCCACTAAAGTCAGAGAGATAGGAGAGGGGGCTGGTAAAGAGACACTGGCAAGAAATAGTGGGGGATCAAATTAGATAAATGTCAGTCTGACTAATAATAAAGGGGTGGATGGGATGAAGAGGTAGAATGTCAGAGCCTGAAGAATTACCACATATGAGGGAGGAAGTGGAAGCCAGGGAGGGCTGTGCTGGAGTGATCTCAAAGATATGACCACAGGCAGAGGTGAGGAATAAGGGTGACTCTTTACCACCTGCTGTAACAGTGATCAGGAGAGGTGGGTTCTGTCACCAAGGACATATGGGGATGTCTGGATTTCTCATAGTCCTACAAGACTGTTCTCTCAGAGCTAATGGAGACCAGAAGGGCAGACAGAGTTCCAAACAGGGCTATCTTCATAATGCACAAAGCTAAATATCTATTATATGTTAATTTAAAAAAAAAAGCTAAACTCTAAAGTCAATGCCTGGGAGAGAAGCAAGTGTGATCCCAGGCAGTCACAGCTTCCCTTTGCTGCCTCCCTGTCTTTCCCTCTGTTTCTAAATTCCAGGCACACATGCAGGCCACTGCTCTTCCTCCAAGTATACACACAAGTTATCCTCTCTGCCTGAAATTGTTACTGCCTCCAACATGCTCCATTTGGCTAATTCTTTCTTTAGGACTTTGCCTATTTCTCCTCCAGGACTTCTCACCATCCAGATGACTTAAGATTCTCTCTGTGTTCTGCAAGCCCCTTGTCATGGTTCTAATTACAGTGAAGTGTGGTCTTTCTTCTTATTCCCCACTACTGGATGGTGAGTACAGCAGAGGGTAGAAAATCACTTATTGAGTTTCAGAATCAACATGAGGCCTGAAAGAATAGAAGTGGGTAGGTAGATGGCTGGATGGATGGAGTGATGGATGGATGGATGGATGGATGGAGTTTGGATGGATGGATGGATGGATGGAGTTATGGATGGATGGAGGGATAAACATGTATGTGGGGGATAGGTGGAAGAAGGGATGGAAGGAGTAATATACAGATAAGAGAGTATATGGATTAGTGAAGAGATGAGTAAATGAGGATTAAAGAAGTGAAGAGGTAGAGTAAGAGAAAGAGCAAATAATGAGCAGGTAAATAAATAAATGAGTAAGTAAATGATCCTAAGAATGAATGAGCAAGTGAATTGATGAGCGAGTGAGTGGATGAATAAGTAAAAGAGGAATAAGAGAGAATGAATGAATAGATAAGTGAACAACTTGTATGAATGAGATGAAGAACAAGTAGATGGATGAATGAGTTGATGAACAAAAGTAGAGAAGGAGGGTGATCTGGGCCACCAAACAATCACTGCTTGGAAGGTGTCTGGGTCACGTAGGCATTCAGCAAGCATCTGCTAAATAAGGGAAGGACGAAATGAATCTTGGTAGACCAGTTGACCAAACTCTAGCAAACATTAAGATTGATACTAGGAGATTTGGGTTCTAATCACAGCCTTTCAGTTTTCAGTTATGTTACCCTGAGTTCATCCTTTTCCTTCTCTAAACCTCTGTTTTCCTGTTGGTAAAAGGAGATGATTGCCTTTATTTGTCATGCCTATGATAAAGATGATCTGTTAAGAGCCACATGGCAATAATAGGGGCTCAACAAATGTTAGTTCACTCCAACACCCCCATTTTTTGTACTATCTTAAGTCTTTT
Organism: Enhydra lutris kenyoni; assembly: GCF_002288905.1. NCBI lineage: Eukaryota > Metazoa > Chordata > Mammalia > Carnivora > Mustelidae > Enhydra > Enhydra lutris. Next base: position 28,322,338 of record NW_019154090.1, read on the forward strand.
GAATATTTTTTAATATTACAAAGTCCCTGCTAGTCTCCCCTCTCACAGAAGCACGCTTGCTCACTCACGTCTGAGCAGCTATATTCAACCCACAGCACCTCCCAGGATTCTGGTCTGTCTGTACTCATGAAATGCTCTTCCACTCAGACGTTTCAGTCTTACCGGAGAACCCTCAGCATTATTATTGTTGCTTTTATCATCATCATTATTATTAAATTTTTCCCCAGAGCTTCAGGGCCAGGTGACAAAATAAATCTGTCCTGTTTTTATCTTAGTTTTAAATTTTTGAGTGGAGACAAAATGGGATGGGTGGAGAAAGAAAGGTGCTTTGTTCTTGAGTGAGACTTCAATTTCTGAAAAAGCCAATTGCCCAAGCTAGCCGTCCTCCCTGCTGAGGAGAGCTATGGCAAGCCTTACTTCCTCTTCGCAGTGAGGAAATTTCTTCATCATTTCCAGCCAAAGAAAACAGACAGCCCTGAAGAACAGCCTATTTTAATACGACGTATAGAGAAGACTTCTCATCCTAATGCTCACAAGCGCCCACTTATATTAAATAGGCCCCTGAGCTCTCCCCTAAATTCTCATTTTCTATCTACAACCACAAGACCACCCGGGAGGGAGGGAAAACCTCCCTCAGCGTGTGTTGCTCAGTCTCGCCACGAGGGGGCGCTCCCAGACCGGACACAGGTGGCTCTCAGCCACCTGCCTCGCTGCTGCCACCTGCCGTGGATGCAGCAACTTTGCAAACCTATTCGGAAGAGCAGGACCAAGGAGTTCCTGTCACCTGAAGATCTCCATGAAGACCGGATGCGGCTCTCAAGACGGAACGAAGGCAACTACAGAGAAGCGAGATGTTGCTTGAGACTTCCCTGGATCACCACAGAAGAGACTGGGCCTCTGGGGAAGCAACGGAATCTAAATTGAAAGCCTACTGGGTGCCAGGGCTTTCCATAACTCAAGTCATTCACTCCACAAACACTGAGGGCCTTTGGTGACGGCTCTCCAATAGGAAGAAGAGCCTGAGGGTCCAGGAAGAAGCTTGACCTTCCTATGAGTCTTGTTAACAGCCAGTACCACTTCCCACAACATGCTGCTAAGCAAGAAAGTGGTCTCCGCTGGGGACTAGTTTGAGCCCGATCCCAGGGAAGCTCTGGAGTGTGAATTGCACCCACATGAAGAAGGGGATGGCCTTTTGCAAAGCCAAGCCTGGGGTGGGGATGGGTAGACTTTCTGAAGAGAGAGCACCTTTCTGAAAAAGAGAGGAGGAGTGGGGTGAACCAGCCAGAGATGGGGTAAAGCTCCCACAGCCTTGACTACCACAGCCAGCGATGCTTGTTTCCAGGGTGTGATTATATCCAGGATTCAGCCCTTCCCAGGTGCAGAGTGAGGACACAGATTGCAGAGCCCCTGTCTTCCAGAGCTCCCAGAGGACCTCCGTGTCCACCCGGACATTTTCAGGAGTCCTCTCTCTCTCTCCAAAGGATCTCCTCCGTCTCTCCAAAGGAAAGTCTCCAGGGAGGTCAGTGTGTAACCTGGGAGCTGGAGCTCAGTGAGAAAGGGCTGTGGGGACCCACCCATGGTCCCCTGCAGCCTACCTGGGCTTTGAGCACACATACCTGTGCCTGACCTGCAGGGCTTTGAGCACACACACCTGTGCCTGACCTGCAGGCACATCTTTCGCCATGGCTTTCCTCTTGCCACTCCCCTACCCCCACCCCACCACCCAGTCAGATGCCACATCTTGCCAGTTCCATCACCCTAACGTTCCCCACCCAGGTTGGCATCGCTGTGTGGCCAGGGCCTAAGCAGGGACTTTGGGGTCACCCAGAAATCCCAATGTGGCTCTTGAATGAGCTTGGAATATTTTATGTATGTGGAAAAGTTTCCTTGCAAATGCTTGTTATTTAATTAATATTCAATGTATTACAGTAGTTTAAAAAAAACACCCTCGTTATTCTTAAGCCTCTAAGTTCAATTTACAAACCATTATTCTATTTCTCTACAGTCACTTTCAAGGGGGCTTTGATTAATGGTCAACCCACTCGTACTCATGATCCATCCCGTTTGCAAACTTGGTTAATTAAATTATCTTCAACATTTTACACAGGACTTACTAATTTAACACATTCAGTTTCCTCTTTTAAATACTCCCATTGCCTGACCTGGCAAACAAAACTTTCCAAAGCACTTAAGCCACTTTGAAAAATCTAATTTGAAAACTCATACATACAATGAATCTCAAAGACTCTTATACATTTTGGTGTTATTTATAAATTTGGTGTAAGAAGATTTGTTTGTTTCTTGACTGAAGAATCACAAGTCTAAAATTCATTACTTGGTTTAAATTGGAGTCACAAGGCTAATTTGTTCATACTTAATATGCCAAAAAAAAAAGTCTCCTCAGTGTTATGAATACTTTAAATACCAAATACACAATGATATAGGTTTGACATCTAAACCTTTGTGGGATTATGAGCTCTTGCCTAGTGAGGGGACAGTTCTCATCCTACGTGAATTGGGGTGACTTCCTTCCGGGCATTGTATCATATCAGGGGTAGAATTTCATATTGTGTCAGAAACTCCTGGGTCTCCATATCCATGGTCCCCTTTCTCCTTAGACATAGACCCTCAGATCCTGAATGGGCATTTGGCCACCTGGAATAGAGGTGGTAGGTCCCCGCCTCCCTTGCAGCTATGTGCGGCCACGTGGCTAAGACCTGGCCAGTGAGATCTAAGCAGAAACATTCTATGGCAACCCCCAGCAACCTTCTGGAAAGCCAGCCGGTGTTTGTGTCCTTCCCCCTCTTTCTTGTTCGTTCCTCCAGTCTCCCAGCTGAACCAGGGGTGTGGCGGGCAACATCTAGCTATTCTCTCGGACCTGGAGAACCCAGGGCTCCACGGGAGGGATGGGGGAGTGGTGAGCGGGAAGGACCCCAGGATTCAGGTGACTCCGTGGAGCAGAGCCTCTATTTGAGCTTGTGAGAGAGTGTTTGGAATGACCCTTCCCATCCCGATGCCTCCTGGCAATGTGACTTTCCTCTCTTCCCATCAGGAGTTGTATATTTCCCTCCGCTGGACCCGGACTTGTCCGGTGACTCACTCTGATGGGTAAAATGAGGCAGAATCGGCATTTGGGTGACTTCCGAGGCAAGGCTATTGCCATGCAGCTTCTGAGTCCTCCCTCTGAGGGTGCTGACCTGAGACCCCAGGTGAGGAAGCCAGCTTAGCCTACCTACCACTGGGTGAGGGTCTCCGCCCAGAGCCCCAGCCACCAGGCACCAGACAGAGGCCATGTGGGAGCACCAGCCCGGGGCCAGCCTCCCGCTGACTGTGGCTGAACGGGGGACCCCAGATAAAACCGAGGTGCTCCACCACGGCCCAGAAGAGGAGAAATAAATCGTTGCTTTCAGCCACTAAGTTGTGGGACAGTTTGTCTACGCATCAAAGGCTAAATAATCCACAGCCCGAGGCTGCCTGCCTCTGATTTTTTTTCACCAGAAAGAAACTTCATCTGGGTTAAGCCGTGCCTGTTATGGGTCCTGATGCACCTGTGGGCAGGAGCTCTTGCTGGGATGTGATGCCTCAGTGTCTAGGGTGATTCTCTCTTGCTGTTGATGAACCTGCTGAGCCCTTTTTTTTTTAAATTGGTTGCTATGACAACAAGGGACTCCATTTCCTCCAAAGAGATTGGTCTCGTGGACAATTAGATTCCCGTCGTACTCATTACCTAATTCCTCTGTCTGATCTGAAACCACAACCCCCCCTCCCACACACACTCCCTGCCTTGCCCACCCTCTGCCCTGGAGGTAAAAGCCGACTTCCTTTGCTAATCTCCTTAGAGCCTAATTGAATTTTGAGGCTGTCTGCCAGGGCAGCGACTGAGAGAGATACTTAGAGACTTCCCTTCAGATTCTGCGTGTCTCTCTCGGGCTCTGGGCGGCGGCAGCCCTGGAGTTGGGTTAGATGGGGACGGCGAGCCTTGTCTGGCTCTGAGCCTCCGTTTTCTGATCTGTCAATAAAGACTGTGTTCTGCCCCTGTTGGGTGCTGGGAGAGCCCCGAGGTAACATCTACAAGTACCTTGCGGTTCTCGGCCCCCTGCTCTGAGGCCCCACATGACTTCCCAGAGTACTGGCAGTAAAATCTTGGGCACCCACTGTGGCCTGCAGGTCTGCCTAGCTCTCCGCCTCCCCCAGCCAGCGCCAGCCACACTGGCCTCACACACTTCCCCATACCCCAATGTCTTCCCACCCCAGGGCCTTTGCCCTTTCTCTTCCCTGTACTGGGGATGCTCTCCCCTAGGCTCTGCCATGGCTGGCTCCTTCCCACCCCTGAGGTCTTATTTTGAAAGTTATCTTCTCTGATCGTATTATCAAAAGAGCCAGCCCCTTTCATCTTACCCCTGCCAATCAAAGGGCATAAAAAACCCCAAAACTTTAATAGTTACATTGCAACTTTAATAAAAAGTAAAACCCTTGGTTGAAAACACAAAAGCCTGAACACAGATGTTTTTAGCAGCTTTATTTAGAATTGCCAAAGCATGGGAGCAACCAGAATGTCCTTCGGTAGGTGAAGGGGTATATCAATCGTGGTACCTTCAGACAGCAGATTGGTATCCAGTGCTAGAGAGAAATGATCTATCTGGCCAGGAACAGACATTGCTAAGTGAGAGAAGCCAGTCTGAAAAGGCTACATATTAGATATTATACCTATTCTGCGTACTATATAGTATGATTCCAACTATATGACATTCTGGGAAAGGCTCCAGGTCGGAGAACGGTGGGCACCACAGGATGGAGGAGGGGCTCGGGGGAGGTGAACGGGTGGAGCCCAGGGGATTTTTAGTGAAATTATTATTCTCTAGGCTACCACAGTGGTGGAGACATGTCTTGACACCTTTGTAAAGATCCCCTAGACTATGCAGCACAGAGAGCCAACCCAGTAATAACATATGGGCATTTGGCTCATCGGCTACAACAAATGCGTCCTACTAACACAAGACGTTAATAATAGCGACCGCCTTAGGTGCTGGGGGAGGTGAGGTGGTGGAGGGAGCTCTGTACTGACGCTCGGTCTCCCTGGAAGCTTAAAACTAAAAATAAAGCTCATCGATGTTCTAAAAATTAAAGCTCTTGGGGCATTTAACTTCTATAAAGTTGAACTGGGGTTTTCCCGGTTCGCTGCTGTCTCATCCTCTCGATCGCAGAGTCCAGCAGAAGGGGCTGCTGGTCTGGGCATCCCCGTGAGGAATGAACGAGAAAGCCAGGGAGTCGGGCGACAGCTCAGGGCTCGGCACAGAGCAGCAGTCGGTACACGGACACCCGGTGTAACCATGCCCCCCCCGGCTCACCGAAAACCCGTGCAGGAGATTCCAAGCTCATTGCCACACACAAAGCCATGATCTGAGGCTACCCCAGCCCTCGGGTGACTTCAGTTCCCTCCAGTGATGCTGGCCCTGATTTGAGCCCCACCCCCAGCCTGGACCCCAGGGGAAGTTGAATCAGAGACATACACTAAATATGGGTCGCACCCATAGCTAGCGTGTCTGTGACAGGTGGCAGGTGGATGTCTGAAGTTTGAGGAAAGCAACCAGGGGAATTCTGAGGGTGTTTTCATTAGGGACTGGTGGTGACCCTCCGGTTCGTTCATGCTGATTGGCTGAAACACACAGGGTTATACACAAGAGCAGTATGATAACATTAATAATAACATGAGCAACTGAAATGTTCATCCCCTTGGAAGGGTGATGGTATAATTTTTCACTCCAGACTCTCAAAAGTGAATGAGGTGCGAGGATGACACCGGAGCAAAGGTACCACCTCGGGAATGTTCCCCACGATGGGGAACTTCAGCCCCTCTACCCATTAGGAAATGCTCGGGTAAATTATGATAGATCCAATTTGTGAACTATTGTGATTATGTGGATTTAGAAATGGCTTAGGGAGGATGTGTAAAAAAATTCTTAAGACATAGAGTGTTACATGAGGACAGCATGTCACGCAGGGTTCAGAGATAAGCAGAGAAGCCGCCCTGGGAGGAGGTGCGCTAAAGCATTAATCCAGCTATCTCTGGGGAGGGTGGGATCCAAGGTGGTATTGTTTTCTTCATTGTAGGTTTGTATATAAATATTTATGCCTCACCTTGTTCCAGAAAACTCTGATTCGGCACACCTGACCATGTCACTTCATTGCTTGAAATCTTCCACTTGCTTCCCTTATTCTTGAAATAGAGTCATCACAACATGGCCTGCAGGTCTTGCGTGATCAAGCTCCCTCTCATTGTCTCTGCATGGCCACCTTGTCTTTCCTCCAGATGTTCACCCACACAGTGCTCCTTCCACCTCTGGACCTCTGTGCTTGCTGATTTTCTCCTGAAAACTCACCTGCACTTACACCTGGCTAACTCTTGCTCCTCCTTGATCTCAGCTTGGGTAGGGGGAGCACAGCTTCATATAGCCTTATCCGCACTGCCATCGGGCCAGGCCCCTGCTCCCCACATCTGAAGCTCCCTTGGTAAGACGCTCCTCCCCAGAGCAACTCCTCATGCATTCTTCATAGTTATTTTCTCTATCAGGTCTTCTCTGCTGAACTGGAAACTCCTTCAGGGCAAAGGTCACGTGGGTTTGGACCCCCACTGTGCCTGGGCCTGGGATGGAGGCTCAGTAAATGTCTGACACCTGAACCCTGACTATTGGTTCATTTCGTGGGAGCCTTCCTGATGCTTTTCTGACTTCGTCAAATGTCTCTAAATGGGCAAGAGATGCTGTCATAATCTGTAAAATCAAAAAGGAAATTGGATAGCTATATTCCCCAGTGCATTAAAAATGCAATCCGTTTTGTAAACAACTTGATTTATACACTTCCCAACGATGCATCTTTTATGTAAAGCAAGACCCAATTTAGGGACTTTTCTTCCCAAAAACTCAAAGCTCAAACCACCAAGGCAACATCTTTCAAAGCTCAACTAGGACAAGGCAGGTGGAAATCACTGCCAGTGGGCTTCTGGCCATCTGGTTTCTTTCTTTCTTTTTTTTTTTTTTTTTTTTTTTTTTTT
>NW_019154090.1:28329488-28423618 GCF_002288905.1 Enhydra lutris kenyoni
GGGGGGGGGGGTAAGCAGGCTCCCTGCTGAGCAGAGAATCTGATCCCAGGACCCTGGGATCATGACCTGAGTCAAAGGCAGAGGCTTAATCCACTGAACCACCCAGGCGCCCCTGCCGTCTGGTTTTTTAAGTAAAATCTACCAAGACCAGGGGCGGAGTCCTGAGACCCCTATGCTTCCTGCAGACTCCGCTCCACATGTCCTGATGCCTCTGAATTTTTGTGTCCGATAACGTCCCTCCTTTGCTTAAGACCCTCCAATGCTCCCATCTCACTCTGAGCAAAAGTCGAGGTTGTTCCTACGCCCCTAAGTTGGGCAATGAGATGCTGTATTACCCTAAACAGGCACTTTGAGTGTAAAGAAGGCTATAACAATTCCACGGGTGATGGTGTACACCGGGCCAGTGCTGACTCCTGGGGAGCCCTCTGTGACCTGTCCTGTCTGCTTCTGCGGCCTGCCTCCTACCTCCTCCCCTTGGCTTTCTTACTCATTTCTACACAGCAACTGTGTACCCTCCTCTTGGCCTTTGCGCATGCTATTCCCTGCCTGGAATCATCTCCCCCAACTCCATCCAGATACACACAAGGTACCCCCTCCTCACCTCCTACTCACCTCTAGCCAAATGTGCCCCCCAACCAGAGAGGCCTCCGGGACTCCCCCAAGTAACTCCTCCTATTTGCCAACACTTGTATCTCATACCCTCTAATTTCCTTCCCAGTACTCATGTCCACCTGAAACATTGACCCACCATTAATCTACAGGGTTTGGTCTCCTCCCCATAGAAAGTGAGCCCCATGAAGTAGGGACTCTACGTGATCACTGCTGAATCCCCTGCCCCTACCCCAGCGCGGGGTATACAACAGTTGCTCAATAAACGTTCATCAAGTCGTCGTATGGATTCAGGTTGGGAGGGTATTAGCACTGGTCACCCAACTTCGGGCCTGGCACTGTCCCTGTGTCTTATGTGATCCTCATTACCTGTCAGGATAGAAATCGTCACCCCTATTGCCAGACAAGGAAACTGAGGGTCATTTGCTTTGTTCCTCATTTAGTGGCTCAGTCCCTGATGCAGAACAAGTATTACGTGTCAGGTCTGGGTAGGACAAAAGCCCTTATGATATTACCCATTTTGCATTGTTCGCATTACAAAAGAGAAAACTGTGTCTCAGAGAATCCAAAACCCACCCCCGTGACCAGTTAGCAGAGCCTGGCCACACTTAGGTGCCTAGTTCCCCTGACTCCCAGTCCAGTGCTCCTTCCTTCTCCAAGTCCAGACCCCGGATCAATCTTCCCAGGGACAGGAAAGCACTCCCCACTTGACACCGGGGCAGACCCTTCAGAAGCTCTGCCAGTATAACAGGGAGTTAAAGGATGAGCTAGGTGGGCACTTTCCGATGGCAAACTTCACGCCAAAAGCGATTAAGAATGAGGGGTGTCCTGGGGACAAAGAATAATGGGGCTCGACTTAAGTTAGACAGAGACAAGACAAATAGGGTGGCAGTGCAACTTCCGTGCAAATTTACATATCAGAAGAATAATTATAAATCTTTGTTATAAACCTCCACAGCTAAATGGGAGTCCACACGGACCCAGCACATGAATCAAGCATGCCGAAATGACATCTATTAAGGAACCATTGTTTCCAGCACTGTCGCGGGGATTTTCTTTTGTTTTCACTTGGGGGCCCCTTAATTAATAGACAAGCCCCATCACTGGGTCTTGTTGTGTGAAGGGCTTGGAGCTGGGGGTGGGGGAGGGGTGATCCAAATCCGAGAGATCGTTATGATTGTCATGATCATTCTAACAAGACTTTCCTCGCTGCGGATGGTGTATGGTGTTGTCGTGGAAACGGCGCGCTTATTAGTCACACGCTCTTCTAAGGTCACCAGGATGCTGGCATCCCTTCACCAATGGCTGCTCTGTGATTGCTGCACAGTGGCCTTGGTGACATGGACAAAGAATCAGGACTCCGCAGGGTCTGCAATATTTTTGTTCCGATTCTTCCTCTGGCTTGCTCTCCATCCCTCAAACAGCTCATAAAAAAGTGATCACCCCTCTGGGGCACTGGAAATGTTTTATATTATGATTGGAGTGGTGGTCACAGGGGTGTACACACATGTAAGGATCCACTGAGCTGCAATTTCAGGTGAAGTAGGTGTGACAGCACGCATGTTATAGAGCAACAGAAAACAATTTTTTTAAAAAAATTTTCATCCTTCTCTTACCATCAGGAGACTTTTGCTCTTTCAGCAGGTGTCTGGCTCACTCAGGGGACATCTGGAATACGGTCATCAGAGGGACCACCCCTCAAGACAGGGTGGCACCTTGTGTCATCCATGTCTTGTGTGCCAGATGCATCAGAGACTTCCCGTTCCCGAACCCTTGCCTCCCTCGAGGAAAGGCAGTGTTTTCCTGCCCACCTGACAGATTGAAAACTGAGGCTTGGGGCATCTGGGTGGCTCAGTTAGTTAAGCATCCAACTCCTGGTTTCTGCTCAGGTCATGATCTCCAGGTCCGAATATCAAGCTCCAAGTTTGGCTCTGGGCTCAGCAGGGTAGTCTGCTTCCCATCTTTCTCTTCCTCTGCCCCTCCTCCCACTCGTGCGCGTGCGCACACGCACATACGCACACACACGTCCAAGGCTCAGTAAAGCACAGTGGCTCACCAAGAGCCACCCAGGAAAGTGAGATCTGCACCCAGGTCCCGGTGACCCCTGGCCAGGTTCTTTCCACTGCCTCATTGGCCAAGTAAAATGGGTCCAGAAAAGGGTGTCCAGAGCAATAACATTCTAGAATCCATGGCATATGGGGAAAATGTAAAAACCCAGAAAAGGAGTGTTTCTTATTAAAAAAAAAAAAAAAAGAGGGAGGGAGAGAGAGATTTGGGAAAAAATCACAAAAGAATGGTAAGAAAGTGATGTGTCTCCTCCCAAAGATGTTATTGTTTGTCCTACTCAATGCTTCTTTTAAAAAATTACTTACATGGAAAAAATGCAATGTCAGATTTCTGTGGTCTCTTAAAAATCAAATCTGGCTACTCTGAGCCCAGATTCCCCACAACATACACTCTCCAGTTTGCTCCAATTCCCACCCAGTTACTTTCACTCACTAGGGTGGGGGGTGGTGACCATCTATTATGTGGTGGGCCGGCATTTATTCTTTCTCCTACTGGGAACCACGCTCCAACTACCCTCAAAAAAACTTCTGCTTGGGATGCCTGGGTGGCTCAGTTGGTTAAGCGGCTGCCTTCGGCTCAGGTCATGATCCCGGCGTCCAGGGATCGAGTCCCACATCGGGCTCCTTGCTCAGCGGGGAGCCTGCTTCTCCCTCTGCCTCTGCCTGTGCTCACTCTCTCTGACAGATAAATAAATAAAATCTTAAAAAAAAAAAAAAACTTCCGCTTTCCCCCCCTAGTCCAACTACTTTGAGTTGGATTAAATCAATCCCTGGCTGTCCACGTGGTTTAGTCCTGACAATCAGGGCATCACATTAACCTGTCCAAAATGATTGCCATTAGCTCAGGATTGGACATGTGACCCAATCAGAGCTAATGAGATACAATGAAACTCTGATGGGGATTTCCTGTGAAAATAACATGCTAGACCCAAACCTGCATGGTATAGCCTAGAGCTGCTGCCAGCATCTAAAAAGCATATGGAGTCTTAGAATGAATTCAACACAGAGGAGAAAAGAGCTCAGTGATAGAGAAATCCAAGTGCTCTTTTCGAACCCCTTGATCAAGCTGTACCTGAAGCAAATGTCCTGTCTTCTTCATTTATGTGAGCCAACAAATTACTTAGTTTTTTTCGTTTGTTTGTTGGTTAGTTTTGGTTTTGGTTGTTCACTTAACTTATTTGAGATACTTAGGAGCCATTTGTTTGCAAGCAACAGAAAATTCTGAAAAGGTTCCTGGGCTGGTAGACAGCAAGATCAGGACCCAATGCATCAAAGTGACAGAAACCTTAATTTCAACCCAACCTAAAGATAGAACTTCCCCACACTGAATTATTAAGGAGAAGCAATATGTTGTGAAATCCAAGTTAAAATTTATTATCAATGTGTCAATTTTGGCACAAAGTAGGTAGTTGGAGGAGATAATCCCAACCTTAGTTTCCTTCCAACTTGATGATCCTATGAACAGCAAGAATGGAGTATTCTTCAAGAAAGATTTCCTGAACACTCTAGGGATATTCCTCCCCTACCCCTATTATCCATTATTACTAAATCCCAGTTGTTTCCTTCACAATAATTACCATTAATTTAAATTTCATTTATATTCAATTTTAAATTCATTACATTTTATCTCTTTTACATTTAATTTTTAATTTTAGATTCGTATTTTTGTTTCCTTGTCTCCCCCTCATTGCCTACAAGTTCCATAAGAGCTGAGACCTTGTCCATTTTATTTTCCTGTATGTCCGGCACCTAGAAAAACACCTACCACACAGCAGGCTTTCAATTAATTCTTTCTTGAATGAAGGAAAGAATGAAGGAGACCGACCTTCCTTGGCCCTATGTTTTCTAAGAAGTCACTCGGAAAGCCAGTGACTAAATGGGACTCATGAGGTCTGGAGCCACTGGGACTCTTCCATACCAGCCCTATTTAAAGACATCTCCTTGATGCCATTTAATAAAGCATGTCATTTTAGTAAAGGACATTATGGCACACTCTCTACGGAGTTCTTCACCTTTGTCTGGGAACATTTGTCCCTCTTGCTTTAGTAATCCAGCATAGGAGACAGTCTCTGGGAGACAGGGAGGTCTTTCTTTCACAGAAGAGGAAACTAAGGCTCAGAGAGGTCAAATAACTTACCCAAGATCACACAGATCTCGAATTAAGGGTGATGGCATTCTAAAGATTGTGCTCTTTCTGTTATCCTACACTTAGTTTCCTGACGTGTGTGTGTGTGTGTGTGTGTGTGTGTGTGTGTGTCTGTATGTCTGTGTCTGTGTGTTGTATTTTTCATTCCCCAGTACTCTTTTCTGCAAATGGTCTTTCCACGCTCTGGGGACTGAGGCACACATATACACACCCCGAGTCATCACCATCTTTCTTTTATTTATTGCACTGGAGGAGTATGAAATAACACAGGCCTGCTAAGGAATAAGCAAATTCTGGGTAAACTGCATAAGTGGGATTTTTTAAAAGCACACGAAGTAACCCTACAACAATCCATACATTCAGAACATCATGAGGGACCTGGGGGTTGTGCGCGAAGAGGTATGCTCAGTAGCATCTTAGACAAATTAACTGAATTCAAGACCCTTTCCTCTCCTATCATGCCCAGCCTCCTGGATGCACGAACCAAGCTGTAGTGCCTAGGGATGAGCAAGCAAGAGCAACAGAGAGAGAGAGAAGACTTTGATCGAAACCGCAGAATTGGGAGGTCTCTGCCTCTGATTCTGGGTTATTTGAATCAAGGGAATTCATTGAGCCTCAAGCACTTAATCACTTCATGCCTCTTTCTGGTTTTATTCTGAGAAATCTGAAGAAAGAATCATCACAGGGGTTGAAGAACACCTTTTTGTCTTTCTAGCTGTTGCTTCTGGATTCCCTTACCCAATGCCCAATGCATATGTTTGGCCAGATGGCTGAGACTCTTGGCGGCCAATTCAGCTGCTCAAGAACATGGTTGTGCTTAACCTCATCAACTTGACTCAGCTTTAGTTCATCCTGGGGTGGGAGTGTGCTGCTGATCTGTTTAATTAGTTTAATGAGGGCTGAGGGAACAGGTCCACATTTTGAGTTTGCTGCACAGAGCAAATTGGTTTGTCTTGCTCCCTTCCTGATCATTTCAGTATTCAGTGGGAGAACTGCTTTCATTACCATTTTGGAAGGGGTTTCCAAGCCCTTCCTCTCCGAGGAGGAGCGGGGTGCTATCCAAGGTACCAACATGAACTAGAGTCCGGGAACTCGGTTCCTCAAGAGGTATGTTTCTGAACGAGGAGAACACAGGGGACACAACTGAACATGTGCCCACCAGAGGACTGAACTTTCTGATGTAGGACTTCCAAGAAAATGCAGTGTTTGAGCCTTTTACCTAAAGCATGGTCTCCGAAGTGGAGAGCACAAGGAGGTCCTTTAAGATTTGGGATGAAGTGTTAGGATTTCTATTCGTTTCTTTATCTTGTTTTGCTATTTATCTAGAGGAACGAAGAACATGTCAGTCTGGATTCCTGGAACTGGGGAGTCACATTAATGGGGGGGGTTAATAGGAAAAACTGCTGTTGGCGGTAGTTTCAATGTTCTAGAGCTGAAGCCAAGCACTGAGCCTACTGGAGAGGGGAACCTCCATCCTTCTTCCTCGCTAACCCTGGACAAACACTGTGCCCCACACAGAAAAGAGGCAGGCTGGGCTTGGATGTTTTGCACACCAGGCTGAACTGAGCATTGGGAACAGGGGCTCTAAGGTAGGATGAATGAGGGCACACCAATCTGGAAGGGTGTCAGAGGGAGCTCCTGACTTGACTCCACAATGGAGGGAGGATTACCCATCAAGAAGCTCTCCGGAGTAGGCATTGGGGTCTTCCTGAGACCGAGTTACTACCTTGAACTGGCGCCGCAGGAAACCGCCATAGCGCTTCTGGTTGTCCCATTTGAGCTTGGGACGGATGCGCCTCAGGAAGCCCCCATAGCGTTTGTATAGGTCCTCATGGCCCACTCTCTCCCCATTGCCCTCCCCATCTCCTTCCCCAGCAACCTCCGAGCTTCTCTTGGGGTATTTGCGCAGGAAGCCCCCATAGCGTTTGACCTGTTCCTTATGCCCGTCCTCATTGGAATCCAGTGCCCCAGCCTCCATGGCATCATCATTCAGCTGGGTGTCCCCCAGCAGCTCAGACTCCCCTCCCTCCCCGAACCTGCCAGAGAGACCCCCGAGCCTCTCCGCCAGGCTCCTGCTCAGGGTGTCCTCCTCTGTCGGGGTGCTGAGGAGAAATCTGTTTTTCTCAATCTCCTTCGGGAAGGACCCAGAGCGCTTAGCCAGCTCACTATAGGGTTCCTCCCAAGCGGCCTTGGTCGCCAAGTCTTCTTTGCCATTGAGCCCGAAGGTGAAGGGGGTGAAAAGAGACAGAAGGCCTTGGCATCTCTCCCACTCCTCAGCCGACAGCAGAGCGGACTGGCATTCCAGGGAACAAATCTACAAAACCCCAAAAAGACCAGAGTGGTAACATCACCCCTGTTGAACCGCCAAGTCCCGTGTACTCCCCTGCCCCAGAGAATCCCTTGTCCAGTGTCAGAAAATCAAAAGTAGCTGCCCTTACTAGCCCCAGGCTTCCCCCTTTAATGCTCCCAGGGGTGCATGAAGGTAGGGGATGGTGCACCTGTGCACAAGATGAGGGAAGAGACATGGAGAGGCGAAACAGCTTTCCCAGGGAAACATGGTTACGAATGGCGATGCCAACATCCCAAGTAAGATCTTCCCGGAGTGCTCTGCGGGGCACTCACTCATCCTCTGAGCTCCTGACTCCAGAGAGAATACTTGGCTCTCGCTCCCTTTCCCAAGTGTGAAGGATGTAATAGACAAGGAAGCCATCCAGGATGAAGGCTCATCAAACCCCAGGCGACAAAAGTGTCTCCTTCACAGGAGTGCTGGGGGAATTCAAATGTGATTGCGGTGATGGTCATGAGAAGGACAGTGACAACATGGGACAATTCTGGAACTTGGACCGAGGCAGGCTAATGCCACAAGCCCTCTTGCTTAACCACAGAGCTCCCCTGTGATCGTCTGCCTCTCAGTGAAGAACAGCTAGAACCGTGTGTTTGGTCCTTCGCGTTGTTATTTCAAAGAATCACGCCCATTTTGTGGATGTGGAAAATGAAGGCAGGCATGTTCCAGAGTCTCAGAGTGAGAAAGTGACAGACCCAAAGCCTGTGCTCTGTCCACCACAATCTTGGAACCTTTACTCTCACCTGTCTGCCATCAAGGGAGAAACACATGGGGGAGATGGATTTAAAGCAAAGCCAACAAGGCCAGGCCTAGAAATGCTAAGATCCAGGAGAAGGGTCCAGGCTTGGATCCTGTCAACCAGATCCGGGCATTTAGCTGTGGTTGGAAAGACCTCCTCCCACGGGAGTGGCTAGACTAGGAGGTGTCCTCAGCCTGGTGGGAAGAGGCCCTAGAAAGTTGCCATAGGCTGCCTACTCCCAAAGCCAGCGCTGCGTCCTTATTGACCCTCTTTATTGCAAGGCATCAGTCTCCCTGGAAACCTGTGTCCGTCCCAGGCCTGAGCAGGCCAGGGGTGGTGAAGTCAGAGGTGGGGATAGAGGGGGGGAACCTGCAGTCTCGGGTGCCCAGGATAACCCCACGGCAGGATGTGTCTGGCACAGGTGGGACAAGTCTATAGACCAGACGCACAGTGGCCCAAACTCCGCACACACGGCCCCTTCCGCACACAGGCCCAGGACCTACCAGAGGGTCAATGGGCTTGGGCCCATCCTGGGTCTTCACAGCACAAAGGGAGCACTGGGATAAGCAGTCCGCCATGACCGAGGGGAGCACGAGGAGGCAGGCGGCCAGCACCAGCCCCTGCCACGCCATGCTGTCTCCTCTCTTCCTGCTACAGATGGAGAAAGAGAAGAGAAGGGTCTGTGAGCACCTACTCTGTCAGTGTCCGGAGCCATCCGGCCAACCCCTGTGGAATACTGCAAGGCCAATAACCTCATTCCCATTTCACAGTCAGGAAAATAGAGGCCCCAGGAGGCACAGTGGTTGCCCAAGGCCAGGGATCAAGGAAGGGAATTAATGTGCTGAGTACCTGCTACAGGCCAGGAGCTTTCCCCCATGCTCACACTTATCTGCATAATAGCTCCAGAGGTGGGCTGTTCTGTTTTCATCAGACAGGTGGGGAAGTTGAGGCTCAAAGGGGAAGAGATTGCCTGCACAGCTAGGCAGTGGACAAGCCAAGACTTGATCTGGGTCTGTGAACCTTCAAAACCCACTTTGCCCATCCCCCAAGCCAGAAGACACTCAGCATCTGTTTTTCTGGATTCTCTGAGGCCCCATCACCTGCCTTTGTCCCCACTCCTCAGCTTGTCTCCAGGCCAGTCCTTTCTGCCTTGTAAGTTCTCTGGAATTTGCCTTTTTCATCCCAGCACTTCTACTTACTGTGGCCATCTTTCCACCTCCTCCGACCTGCCTCCCTGCCTCTAGTTCCTTCTTGGATCCCTTCTGCCCAACCTAAAACGCCCTGCTCAGCATGGCAATTCTGCGATCAGATCTGTTAGGCTGGGTCAGGCCTGGACCCCTTTCTAAATTATAGGAACACCCTACACCCTAAGACTTGGTCCCAACCACATCAAGCTACTTGCAATTCCCCTAATAAACGTATCAGGCCCTGTCCCATCTCCGGTCCTTTGCATATGCTGTTCCCTCAGCTGGAAAACCCTTCCACTCCTCTTCTATTACCTGCTAATTTAGTCCCTACATTAGATGTCACTTCCTCCAGGCAACTTTCCCTGATCTCCAAGGCTGGATAGGACGTTCCTCCTTTGCAATCACCCCAAAACTTGTGCCTCCTCCATCAAAATATTCCACTATTTGGTAATTATCTGAGTCTTCAGGCTTTGGCTCCATGAAGGCAGGAGTTGTGTCTTGTTCATCTCTCTCTGCATTCCTCAAACCTACCAAGCTTGCTCCTACCCCAGGGCCTTTGCACATTCCATCCATGCACCACCACCACCACCAACCCCCGCCACAGTACTCTTTGCCGAGATTTTCACATGGTTTGTTCCTTCTTGTAATTAGATGAAGTCAATTTCAAATCACCAGAGAGCTATCTGCAGCCCCTGGATTTAAAGCTGCTTCCTGACTCCTCTTCCATCACCCTGCTTTGTTGGCACCAGAGTACTCACCATCTCATAGGATCCTATGGATTCGGTGTTGGTTTGCTGTAGTTCTTGGCAAGTATCATCGACCCCGCTAGAGTGTTAGCTCCTCCAGGGCACTACCTGTCATGGTTCTGGTTGTCCCTGACCCACCCCTAGCACGCACATGCAGTAAATGCTAGGCATTAGAGTTCATGCATTGCAAATAGTGTGTTAAAAACTCTTCCTCTCATAATTAACTCCTTATAAAACAAATATCAAGACTCAGTGCCATTCAAAAGAGGGCACAGGACCATTCTCCCAACTAGAAATGGGGAGTTCTTCTGAGACACTCCTCTCCGCGTGGGAGGCTCCAGGCTCTGCCCACCTGGTCTTTGCTGCCGGACACCTGTCACACTGCTCTCAGGGACACTGTCCTCCTTCCCTCCTCCAAGTCTCCTGTGCCTGCCTTTGCTGCAAACTGCCCAGTTTGCTCAGGGGATTTAGTAGGTACCTCCCCACCACCCCAGAGCCCCTCGTTGTAGCTCAGAGGGTCTCCCTCTCGAGCACACAGTAGATCCTCTCCCAACCGCTACCCCTCCCCAGGATGCCTAGTAAGATCCCAGACAGCATTTACCAAGCCCTGCTGTCCATCATCCCATCTACTCCTCCCCAGTAAGGTGCCACTTCTGGTTCAGTGAATCGCCCAAGCCCTACAGCAAGCAGAGAAGCTGGGGAGCAAGACTATTCTGCTTGACTCCCCACTCTTCTGATCTTAATGACTACCATTTCCAGAGCAACGTTGATTCATTAACAGCTGAACCCTCTGCGAGACCCAGAGGACCCAGTGCCCAGGGCCATTGACTTGTATATTGTTCTCAATCCACCCACCAACTGTGGGAGGTGGGTATCATCATCCCCACTCTGTAGATGAGAACACTGGTGATCAGAGAGGCTTGATAGATCTCCTGAGGTCACACAGCAACTGAAGAAGAGAACCCAGGCTTCTCTTGAAGCTGGGCAAGTTCTGCTCCCTGAAGCAGGGAGGCTCAGAGAAGAAAACCCAGGGAAGTGGACATGGGTCCATCGCACCTCTCTTGCCCACCCTGGACAGTCTCATGCTCTACCAGCTGCTGAGCAGAGTTGGCCTCTGGGAGAGTAAGCTGGACCTCTCATTTGCATATACAAAGCAGGCAGCTCCTGTTTTCTCCTTTATGGGCAATGGCAATGGTGGGGCTGACCCCTTAGATCAGCAGTGATTTACCTGCCGTGGAGGAGGAGCCTACACCACACAGCTCCCCGCCCCCAGGCTTCCCACACAGCTTGACTGCCAAGGTAGGAGGCCTGATTTTAGATCCTTTTTGTCCCAGGCAAAAATAGCATCAGCAGCCTTTCCTTTCATCTACTAACTTTATATTTAATAATAATCCTAGCTGATCAGACGGATGTTAAGTACTCCTGATGTTCTAAACGATTCTCATGAATGAATTCATTTCTATTCATCGTGACTCTCTGGGGTGGGTACTATTGTCACACCCACTTTACAGATCAGGAAACTGAGTTCAGACACCTGTCAAGATTCTAGAGCAAGTAAGCGGCAAAGCTGGGATTTGCATCCCCAGGGGTCTGGCTCAAGCCCACTTTCTTAACCATGAGGTACTGGCCAGGCTCCCCCAGTCCACTGCCCACCCCCACCCCCCAGCCTCCAGCTTCTCCCTCCAGGCAGCCGCCTCCTGACTCCTCCAATCTTGCCAATCTGACTGCACCCCTGCCCTGCCTCCTGGCCTTTGAGAGGAACCCTGCCTCTTAGCCAACTGCTCACGGGCTTTCCCACTAAGAGGAGCTGACGCTGACTAGCGTGCACTGGGTGCTGGGCCATGCTGAGACCCACCTGCGTCTTAACCCATTTGCCTCCTAACAACCCCATAAAACAGGAACTACTATTCTTTCCATTCTATAAGCAGGGAAATGGAAGCACAGAGCTTACGTCATCTGTCTAAGGGATCCCAGCAAATGCACAGCACCCAGACTGGCTGGCTGTGAGCTTTGCCTGATGCAGGCCTGACCACGCCCCCTGCAATTCCAACAAGAGTGCCCCATGTGCCCCGTCTCCCAGGCTTTGCCCAAGGGGCTCCCTCTGCCTGGAACACCTTTCTCACCACCCCCATCCGCTCCCATCTGCCTCTGACCTGGCTAACTCTGATTTGTTCTTCAAAACTCAGCCTCCTCCAGGAAGTCTGCCTGGATTAGCCCCCTCGTCAGAGCTCCCACAGTCACCTATGCTGGCTCTGTTACATAACTGCCTCTTGTTTTCTGAGTTCCCTGACTGGGGTGGCGGGGGGCGGGTACTTCATCTCTGCAAGTCAAAGTCGCTACAGGGAGAGTGTGTGGTGCGTTTGAGGATGACAAGGCGGCCAGGGTGGATGGGGGGGGGCATGAGGCAGGAGACTGGGGTAGAAAAGCAGACAGAGGAGCTGTGGCCAGATGGTGTGGGACCCTGTAGGCCAAGGTGAGGAGTCTGCGTTTCGCTCTTATGTTATGAGAAGACGAAGGCCGTCTGAGGATTGATGATGAACGGATGAGTGAACGGTGTGCCCAGAGAGCAAGAGCTCCTCCAGGTTTGTTGAGCGGATACAATGGGCCACCCCTGGACGTCTGGGAAGCCTAGTCTGAATTTTTCTGGATCACGGCTCTGTGCCCCTTGAGAAACCTCACGGGGTCTGCGGTTGTCCAAGACCAACACTAATAAAGAAAATTCAGCAAATGTTGTGGAAACCAGGGAGCCAGGGGAGGGGAGGGAAGAGGAAATAAGAGAAGAGGGCAGAGAGGAAGCGGAAGGGGAAGGAGGGATGAAGGGGGAGGGGAAAGACAGAAGAAGGAACCAAGTGAAATGCTGAATATTAGGGACTTTATTCTGAGGCTTTGATTTTTTTCCTTGACTTGCTCAAGGTGTGAGCAGAGTTGTGGTTCCTTGGCCCTGGGAAGGACACAAGTCCCTGTCTTCCAGCAAAGCCCCTCTCACCCCTACCCCCCCCCACACACACACCCACACACCACTGATATAGCCCTGGCCCCCTGAGCCTCAGTGGTTTTCCCAGGAAGAACTGGGGAGGGACGTTAATGGCATGGGGAACAAGCAGAGGGCTGCCCAGGGAGGGTCAGGGCAGTGATGGCAGGGTCAGGCAGGGATGAGGCCTCTGGCTTCCTCCTCCTCAGCCCACAGCTCTCTCCCTGCACAAGGCAAATGTCCAGAGGCTGCAGACCAGCTGCCTGAGGGACAAATTCAGCAAATAGGCACGAGGTGTTTTGCCTCGCATAAAGATTTTTTTTTAATTCTGTTGCCACCAATTTTAACTTGGGATGTTTTTATATTTCAAAATCTTAATTTCTGACCTATATTAAAAAATCAGAAGTTCTGGAGACATTGGGCCTGCACTGTCATAGGGCAACCATTACCCAAGGGACACGTGCAGCCTGGTCACCACTGTCCCCACCCGGTGGCTTCCCTCACGTCTGCTGCTGAGCACCTGATAGACAGTTGACTGCAGTGCCTTCTCCAATAACTTGGAGAAGGAGCGTGGGGTCAGAAAGGAGAGGGGTGCCTCCAAGTCTTTCCTGACCCAGAAGCGGGATCAACAAGTCCTTAGTTCTGTGGATTCAAAACCCAACCCACCCCTTAGCCCCAGTCTGGGAAAATTACTTGACTTTGCTGTGTCTCCATCTTCTTGGTCACATAGTGGGGCTAATAATAATGTGTCAGGGGGTGGGTATAGGAATTAAGTAATCATGCACATGGCCCCCAGCCGGATACCTGGCACGTAGTCAGTGCTTTACGTAGCAGAATATGAAGGCTCCATTCAACTCTTAGTCTCTAGGAGGTGCCAAAAGAAGGCAAAAAGGAGTGAGAACACATGCCTGGAACACAGTTCAAATACCAAAAAATGAGTTGTTGAATGAATGAACGGCCACGTGCGTAGGGCCTACTGTGTGCCAGGCAGCAC
Source organism: Enhydra lutris kenyoni (assembly GCF_002288905.1). NCBI lineage: Eukaryota > Metazoa > Chordata > Mammalia > Carnivora > Mustelidae > Enhydra > Enhydra lutris. The sequence goes on from NW_019154090.1 coordinate 28,343,291, forward strand.
CGACCGCTCCATATCCACAGTCACATTGGTCCGGTAACGGCCACCACAGCTCAAGAGCCTACTAGGTGCCAGGCTGGGCATTCCCACTTTACACATACAATTCTTATCCTCAGCACAGCCCCGGGGGTAGATGTCTTTATACCCTTTGTACAGAGGAGAATACTGAGGCTGGGGAAGAAGAAGTTGCCTGCCAGAGCTCGCTTGGTTTGTCAATGGGAGCTGGGCTTCTGACGAGATCTCTCTGGGTTAAAAGGTGACTCTAATAAAGACACATCAGCCCTGAGATCTTCCCCAGGCAATCCTATTTCCTTCCTATTGTAGGATAAACAAATTACTGAGCCCTGCCAGATGGGTCCTTTCACCTTTGTTGGGGGATTTGCTTAAAGGCGTGCATCAGAGGTAGCCCTGCCTGCTCGTCAACCAGAAAGAGCTGAGAAGAAATGGCACTTGGATGCTCAGGGTGTGGGGTGGGGGGGACAGTGTCAGGTAGGCAGACCCCAGTGGGAAGTGCACATGGCCACCAGGGAAGGAGGGGCCCCCTCCATGGACTGAGTGGGCCCGGGGGCCTCCCCACAGCCCTCCCAAAGAAAAACCCTCTTTACTTGCAGGTCCCTGAAGGACTTCCTCAGCCCCTGCCTCGTGGGCTTTGTGACAGCCCAGGGAGGGAAGCAGAAGCTGGTGGGGAGGAGGGAGGATTCTCCCCTAAGAGGCAAGGAAATTTTGGACCCACCAGCCTCCATAATCACATGATCCAATTCCTTCTACTAATTCTCTTTCTCTATATGTACACATCCTACTGTTTCCATGTCTCTGGAGAACCCCAAGAACACATCCAACACCCATCCCATCTGCTCATCGTCGTAAGCGTAGGGTTGAGACAGGGACGAGAAGTCCAGATGCCCCAAACTATAGACTAGCTGGTCTTCCATGGACCAAGTTCGCTGACCCCTGCTTTCATTGCTCTTATCACCATTTTTCTAATTCTGATTATTCTCATTGTTTTGAATGAGAATTCAAATGATTTTTCTTGAGAAAAATCAGAGAGCAGTCACTCCCCTCCCCAAGCCCTGGCTTCTGGCTTCTTGTCTGCCTCTGCCCTGTGCCAGGGCCGCCCTGGCAACACCAACCCCCCCCCCCCCCCCGCCCCGAGGCCCCAGAGTTCCTTGGGAGGGAAGGGACTGCCTTCCCCACCCACTCATCTCCTGGCGGTGATATTTCTATATTGTAGGCAGAGGGCTCAGAGGAGCGGCAAGCATTAAAAAGCCAGTGTGGAATAATAATGGCTTGATTTAACATTGCAATTATCTCTCCCAGCACTTTATCGCATATGATTATCCCTATTTGATAGAAGAGGAAATGGGAAAAGGTAGGAATGAAGTCACTTGTTTAAGGTCACAACATGAGTCAGGAGGGAAGTGGAGATAGAGCGGGGCCTCCCACCCCCAGGCAGTGACTCGCACTGAGGAGCTGGCGTTTCAATGACCCTCCAACAACCTGCCCACAGCCGCCGGTGGCTGGGAGCCCAGAGCTGCTCCTCTGTACCAGGCCCATGGCCTCCCGCAGCCACCACTGGGGCAGGTACCTCCTTTACGGGCTTGGGTGGGAAGGGTGAAGACCAAGGGACCACACACCCCAGGGTCCCAAGGGCATGTGTGGCTGAGCTGGGGTTCTCTGAGACCGTAGCATCCCTGCAGAAGGCATAGCTATGGGGCCAGACTCGCTTTCAGTCCCATTACTGCATGTTTGCCCTCAGGAGAATCCAGGAAGCTGGCACGATGAGCCCCATTTTCCAGATGAGGAAAGAAGGTCCCAGAGAGGCAAGATCACCAGGTCAAGGCCGAGAGGCAAGGACACAGCAGAAGCAGACTTGAAAGTCAGTCTGCAGACCCACCCAGAAACCGTGCCTGAGGTGTGAGGTCACATTAAATGTCCAGTGGACCCTCCCACCAAACTCTCACGTTCCTGAAGATGAGACTGTCTCTGGAGTTTTACCCTCCCCCACACCCAAAAGCATATAAAGTTCACCACTGTGGGTCTCCAGGGGCTGGAAAAGGGAGATCTGGAGAGGTGGCAGACAGCGTTCTTGTAAGGCCTTTAGGGTCATTAACAAAGAATGGACTGTCCGTGGAGGAGGGGCGGGGAGAAGGGCTCGGGTCTCGGGTAGAAAGTGAACCCCCGTGTAGTCCAGCAAGAATCAAAGCACAGAACATGGGATACAGCCCTCTCTCCTAGGCCACTTGCTATTCGAGGACCAGAGTGAAATATGGCCCTGCACTCCATGGTCATGGGGGGTTATTAACTTTGTTTATAAAAGAGTGATTTTTTAAGAGCAGGAGTCACATGAAACCCCCGCCCTTTGTTATTTGGTGCAATTAAGGGACAGGGAGAAAGGCAAAGGAGGATGGGCCAGAGAGAGATGTGGATTGAGATGCAGAGAGACAGAGACAGAGAGGTGCGTACGCCAAAAAGACTAGCAGAGACTCTTGTGCACAGAGAAAGAGATAAAGACACTAGAGAAGCTGGGAGATGATGGAGAACGGAGCAGGAGAGGTGATGGAACAAACGGGAGAAGGTACAGGAGGAGGGGAGGGAACAGAAGCAGAGCAGGGGAAGGCAGGGCCGGGAGGGGACTTAGATTCAGTGCGTTGACCTACTGTGTGATCACAAACACCAATTCCTCCTCTTGCCAGTGGACCCGTGGGCCAACCACGTAATAACTGCTCACTAAACCCTTCTCAGCTTAGACTGAACTGTCCACTAACAGGTCAAAGAGCCAAACGATGGTAGACAAATAGGTGGTAGATGATATAGATGGTAGATGGTAGGCAACCATGCCTAGAGCCTCCCTCTCCAGCCAGGGTGACAGCTGGATGGCCTCAGGGAGAAGTCTCCTGAGCCCAAGCCCGTGGCTGTGCCTCGTGGATCTGGGCCGTTTACCCTTCTGCCAGGAACATCAATCTGGACCTGGGCTGGGAGCGATTAACGAGGCCCAACATCAAAGGACCCAGGACCCGTCTCCCTCTCCAGGACCTGATCCTGGACTTACTGTGTGTCTCCAGAAATATTTACTGCCAGCCACAATGGCGAGCCCTGTCTCAGTGAAATCGTTTTAGCCCTTTGTCAGGCGCAGTGAGATTAACCAACATTTATGGGCTGAGATGAGCGAAAACGGTGAGAGAAATCAGCTCGCTGACTGCGCTTTCTCAGACACACGTTGAAATCAAACCACCAACTATCGATCCCACTTCGAATGATGGAAGACATCTAATAAATACAACAATTGTGCAAGAATGGCCCAAGGAGGGAGGCAGTAGGAGCAGGGTAGGGAGGATCGATCAGGAAGAGACTTCATGATCCTGAGGCAACAGATGAAGAAATGGTCTTCTGTTGGTGCGGAGAGGATGGGACTGGGAGGGGAGGAGAGTGTCAGCCCCGCCAACTGAAATACTAGACCTATTTCCCGGACGTGGGGCACGGCTTGATGGTGTAGGGGTGATAAAGGGTATTATAACAGACAGAGGGGGAAGGAATAGTGAGAACTTGAGCAGTCACTCTAGCATTTATTGAGTACCTACTGAATGCCAGGCATATTACAGTATCCTGTGGGAGTCTCACAATAACCTTCAGAGGTCATCACTATTATCCATACCATGTGGGTGAGGAAATGAACTCTCGACTACTGTCCCCAAATCACACAGCAAATGAGTGGTGAGACCTGAGATTTGAACCCACGTCTGGGTTATTGTGAGACACACATTAAGACAATATATGGACCATTCCCAGCTCCCAGGAGTTATCTCAAGACGCTAATCCCTGTCCGTTTGGTTTAGGGTGATGGTAAATTTCTCAGCTAGCCCCTGAGCCAGTTCCTTTGCCTGCTCTGCTAAAACCTGCTAGGTTCCTCAGGAAGCATGGCGACATCCAACCCCCAGCTGCCGGCGGAGACACACCCATCACACCTCTAGCTCATCTGGGGCAAAGCAGTGGGCTTGAGATCCTGTCAGCAAACGCAAACCTCCCCCAGGCAGCCCAGCTCACCCCGGGGGCTGCTGCAACAGCTCCCCCACGCAGATCTCAAAGCCTAGAGATTAATGACCTGCAGAAATAGAACAAAAGGCAAGGTGAAGTGGGATTGAGGGGAGGAAGAAAGGGGGAAAGAGGGAGAGATGTGGCGATGGGAGGGGGAGGCCGGGTGTTGACATTCTGCAACGTTCGCAATGGATCTTGACTGGAACGCCTGTCAAATTAGAAAGACTTGTACATTTTACCAACCCTTGGAAGAAAGATGGTAATGAAGACTTTCAGTCTGTGGGAAGGGAATTGAAATCAGATCCAATAACCTGAAGAGCTTGTTTCCCCTGGGAAGGCTGGAGGCTTAATTAAGGAATGTTTGTAAAGCTTGGAGACATTCTAGGTAAAAGGTACCCAGGAAAAATTACGAGGTCACAGAATTTACTATTCAACCTCCGTGTCAGTCACCAGGCTTTTCTTTCTCCCCTTTTTTTCGTTTCTTTGAAGCTCACCAGCTTTTTTGCTAGAGTCAAACTTCAGGATTCTAGAATACTTTCTTTGAACAAGGATATCTTTACCAGTGAGCAAATGGCTTTCCCATCTGAGCTTCTTTGTCCCTGCCCAACTGGGCTATAATTTACATGAAAGCAACAAGTCTTTGCGAAGGAAAATTGACAAGAAAAATCGTGTGAAGCCTGAGTCTCCTGGCATGCTGTCACTCTCGTTCCCCTGTTCCTTCCCAACAAAATAGCCCCAAACTTCATTTCTGGGTAAATTATGTCAAAGGAAAACCACTCAAGCCAGCACCCTGTCAGCAATTAAACAGGATCCGAAAAAGAATGAAAAGGCTGAACTTGGTTGTACATTGATGTACATGATACCCAGTAAATGCCAGAGCCCTGAATCTCATTAACGTCCCCCAGATCTTGTTCTCTAAGTCCGGCGAGAATCACTGACCTTTAAAACCGCCCTGAGTGGCTCAACTCACTTCTTCCACCCGGGGCATCCCATCCTCACATGAGAACCCTGTGTGCCGACCACTGGGGAAGAAAGAAGACCCTGGAGCTAAAACCGAGGGGTGGTACTTTTGCGGGAGAAGAACCCACCTGTTTAAGCCGGGGCTGCGCCGAGGGAGGATTCCAAAGAACCGTCCGTCTCACGCAGACGGATCTGGGGATTTGTAAACTAACCTCATAACTGTAACTCTGTCTGCGGAATTATCAGACCCAGACCTGAAATCTCCCAGCCTGAGCTCTTACCACCGCAGGTCCAGAGGACCGGGAAAAACAAATATCATCAAAAGAGAGATTCCCGTGCCCCTCTGGATATTACCTGTGCTCTTCTTTGTCCCTGGGCAGCTTCTGGCCGAGCAGGTCGGAGGGTGGTGGCAGGTGGCTGGGTCAGGACTCGGGGGTCTCCCTGACTCCGGCTCTGGAGGAGGTGCCAAAGAAGCGGCTGTGAGCACCACCAAAGCCCCTCAGAATGGCAGTTCTGGTGCCTCGCCCCCCCCCTTTTATGGACTGGAGCCTCCCCCTGTCGCTCAGCCCTTGCTGAGCACAGGCTGCTGGGAGCCAATGGGGAAGTAGCTCAGAGCAGTCAGAGGCACAGACCCCCAGGCCCTTCAACTCGAACTCCCTGGGCCCCACACAATAGGCTTCTCTTCGTGACAGGGGATGTGGAGGAGGAAGGCAGCCGTGCAGGGAGGAGGCTGGATCCTGGGTGTAGTGCTGTTTGTCACTTGAAATCCGGCCACTTCAGTCTTTGATGCGTTTCCAGGAGAGTGTCAGAGAAAAGAGAGAGAGAGAGGTAGGGAAGGACAGAGACAGAAAGAGTTGGAGAAAGAGAGACACAGAAAGAAAGAGAGAGATTCAGAGACAGATGGAGACACAGAGAGAGATAGAGTCACTCAGATCTGGAGACAGAGAGAGGGAGTCAGACAGATATGGAGACAGATGGGGACATAGAGAGAGAGGCAGCGAAACAGAAGATTCAGAGAAACGGAAAGAGAAAGAGACGCTGTCAGAGAAATAGGGCGTGATACAGACGAGAAAGAGTTGGGAAAACGGAGAGACGCGGAGTGCAAGAGATAGGGCCGTCCAGAGAGATGGGGGGACCGGAGGGAGAGTCAGAGAAAGAGAGAGAAGGAAACCAGGAAAGAGGACAGGCTCGGATAAGGAGATCTAGAGACAGCAGCAGAGGCAGAGAGCCCCCGCCGAGGGAAGTGATGAGAAGGGGAGGGCAGCCGGAGCCACTGCCCTGTGCCGTGTGCCACGGTAGCTCCGCGTGCCGCTGCTCACGCATGTGCTGGAATGTTTTTGGGTGCACACTTGCCTGCACCCACTGTCAACTCTGGTACATGCCTGGGCTGGTGCCAGGCACAACCAGCCCTGGCAGGAGCTCAGCCCTTCCCCGGCAACCAGGAGCTGCAGTTTACTTTTCTCTGAGGGCAACACAAAATGAATGATCGTGAAATCCCCCTCAAAATATGGGCTCCGATGTGCCTTTGCCTGCACTCCGCGTGGGGGGCATCCCTACCTCCTGGGAGCTCTCGGTCCATGCCAGCAGCAGCTTGAAGGCTGCGCTCTCATGGCCACAAATACCCTCCAGAACATTCCGAGGGGGTGGTCTCTGAGTTTGGGAGAGCACACGCTTCTCGCCTCAGTCCACAGCAGACGTGCAGTTTGTGGGGGGGAGGCATGACTGTTTCAGAAGCCTGGCAGGGGCTGCCCGTTCCCTAGGCACCGAGGCTGCACCAGGCCCTCGGCCAAAGCTGGCGGGTTGAATCCTCACCACCTGGCCCGACAGTGAATATTATTCCCATCTTGCAGGTGAGGAAAAAGAGGTTTCAGAGCTGAGAAATGTCCCCAGAGACAGACAGCAAGTTCAGTTGTCAAGCTAGGGAGGAACAGACGCAGGCTGGCCTGAGCCCAGAGTCCCCTGCTCACTCCCTCAGCCCCCCGGGGTGCGAAGCCCCAGTCTCCCCACGCAGAGTTGTGGGGGCCCCAGGCTGTGCTCTCTGGGACTATCCGCCCCCCAACTCCGCCCCCATCCAAGGTAGAACAGGGCTGCAACTCAGGATACTGGAGATGTGGGTTTGCTTCCCAGCTCTGCCAGCTCACTGGCAGACAGAGCTTGGACAAGTTTCCAACTTCAGGTTTAGTCGGCTTATCTATAAAATGGGGATAACGGTCTCTAGCTCATCGGGCTCTTGTGGGGGGTGAAACGGGGTGTGGGCAGCATCACTTAATGCAGCCAATCCTTAATGAGGGCTCCATCACCATCTATCCTCGTGATAATCCCACCGTTCCTGCTCTGACGCACCAGTGTTCTCCACTCTCTGGACGCTGGTCCTCTCCCTGCCCCTGATTCATTACAGGGAGGAAGATGGAAGGAGCGGTCTGCTAGGCACCTACTCAATTCCATACACTTCCTCATGGCGCGCTATACAGTCACAACCAGCACATGTGTGGTATGGATGCCCCAGCCACACAGGGAGGGAGGAGATGTTGAGCCCCATCCCTTGGGTCCCAGAGCTCAGCTCCCCCACACTCCTCTCCAGCCTGGAGATGACGTCTACCTCCTCCCTTTCAGAAAGGACTCTTCGGGATCCGAATCAGCCTTTCTCTCCTCCTTGTCCATGTTCTCAGGCAGCATGCGGGGGTGGGTCAGCAGGGGCAAAGGACTTCAGAAGTCAGTGTGGAAGCCCCCGTCCCCAGTGTCCAATGGCCACGGCCCAGGCTCAGTGAGTTCTTGGCCACACGTCAGGCTGGCTTCCCTCCAGAGGATCCAGAGGACTTGGGTGCCACCCCTGGAATCTGGGGGCCTTGAGCTGCAGTTGCTTCTTCCTCCCTAAGGCCAACTCCATCCTCAGTCTCTCTCCATCCTCCTTATTCTTCACCTCATGCTCAACCTCCCCACCTCTACCTCCACAAGCTCTTGGTGATAACCTTGGAATAGACAAAGGCTCTAGGAGATAGGGTAGAACAACTCCCATTCCTGGGAGTCAGCAGGTACCCAAATAGAGGAGCAGGGGCCTCTCTTGACCATTGTTCATCGTAAAGAGGAGCAAGGACAGCCAGGAGAAAGACATGGCAGATAATCCCGCTTTACACCATCAGGGTTTGGCATCCTTCCCCTCTGGAGCCTATTGTGAGCCTCAAAAAACAAATGGCTTATTCATCTGCTTTTCCTTTCCTTCTGCGGCATCCTTTACGCACATGCGTAGGACAAGACCAGGAGCGGCTTTCTCCCACAGTCCTAGAGAAGCTTGTCATAAAGCCCATCCCTCCCCCAGACTCAGGGATGCTGGAGGTCACGTCCCAGCCCCATGGGCAGCAGCACGTGGGATGGGGACCCATGGAATTGCAGGCTCGCTTGGGCTCAAACCCTCATGCTCTCACTTATGCACTATGTGGCAACTGATGGATCCCTCACCTCTCCGGGCTCCTGAGTCATCTGAAGATAGGCAGACAACACTAGCTCCATGCAGACGTCGGGACTCCTTCCAGAGCTCTGTCATGCTTTCTTCCCTGCATGACGAGGCTCTAATTTGGATCTCGAAGTGGGCCAAAAGCAAACACTGAAGAGAAGAAAATATTTGCAACAACCAGCCCTTGAATCATTCTGTTAGGAAGGAGCAAAGAAGAACTTGGCAGAGATCAGACAAGTAGAGCCAGCATTTCTTAAGTCCCTCCCCCATGTCAGTCCCTGTGGCGCCACGTTCACAGTTAGTACCGCGCCTGATTTCCCCAGTACCCCTGCAATCAGCTGCACACCATACCTCCCCTTTACAGATCGGGAACAGAGGCTGGGAGAAGGTAAGCCATGGGCACAGAGCTATGCAGGGGGCAGCATGGCAGAGCACAGTCTGAAACCAGGTCGCTGGGTCCCAGGTGTGTGCCCCAGGCCCGGGTGCTACTGCTTCCCACCATCTCTCCGCTCTGCTTCTGTCTCATCTCGAAGTTCTGTATATTTTCTCTCTTCACCTGTTGCTCTGGGAACACAGGAGCAGCTGACCTGGATCACTCCGGGGCCCTTGGGTGGAATTCAGTGCCTGTCTCCAGCTGGCTTCCAGTCCCCTGGCAGCTCTCCCGCAGAGCCTGCTGCCGTGGGAACAGGGACAAGGAAGTCAGAAGCTGTGCTGGAAGTGTTCCCCTGCTCAACCTCTCCGTCTCTGTCCCCCCTCCCCCTCCCTCTGTCTCCTACTTTCATATTGAACTGTCACCAGGAGCCATTCTGTGCTTGGCCCTGAGAGGGAAGTGTACCACACCCAACTTTGTCTCTGCACTCATGGTCCAGGGTGGGGGGCGATGGAGATGTGGGAAGTGTCCAGCAGTGTGACAAGGACCGGCCTGGGCGGTGACCTGGAATTCCATGGGAAAACAAAAGAGGGGCTCCCAACCCAGCTGGGGTGGTGGTGGAGGGGAAGGTTTCCTAGAGGACAGGAGAGCTAAGTGAGAAATGATCACGAGTAGGAGTTGTCCAGGCAAAGGGGAGGAGAGGACATCCAGGCAGAGAGAACAGCTCAGGCTAAGGCCGAGAGGCAAGGAGAATAGAGGAGGATGTCGTTCTCCTAAACACTCATGCTTGACTCCCCTCTTTCTCTGCCCCACATCTGATTCATCAGAGGTCTCCACAGCCGTGGTTCTGTCACCCTGGACTAGCCCTCACCACTTCCCCCCATGGCTGCTGCTTCCACCCCCTCTCCTACCTACTACTGGCTCATCTGCAGCCAGAGAGTGTTTTAAAAATATACCTCCACGGGTGTCTGGGTGGCTCAGTGGGTTAAGCATCTGCCTTTGGCTCAGGTCATGATCCCGGGGCCTGGACTGAGTCCTGCATCTGGGTCCCTGCTCAGCGGGAAGCCTGCTTCTCCCTCTCCCTCTGCCCCCGTTTATGTGTGTGTGTGCGTGTTCTCTCTCTCTCTCTCTCTCTAATAGACAAATAAAATCTTTTTTAAAATTTTTGAAAAATGATAAAAATAAAAATGTACCTCTGATTGTGCTACATCCCTTTTAAAACACTCCAGTGGTTTTCATCAGCTTGGAAGAAGCTCCACGTTCCTCATGTGTGGGACTTGCTCTCAGCTGACCTGTCCCCGGTTCACTGCTTCTGGGAGGCACCTGGAGCCGGTGAACTCACAGAGACAGAAAGGGGAACAGAGATCACCAAGGGGCACATTATTGCTCAAAGGGCACAGAGTTTTTGTTTAGGGTGATGAAAACATTCTGGAAATAGACAGCAGGGATGGAGGCACAATACAATGAATGAACTTAAGGCCGCTGACCTGCACACTTTTAAATGGCTCAGAATGGAGGGGCAGGACAGATGCAAGAAGGTGTCTATTTTCCTAGTCGAGGAGGGCTCTCAGGTAACAATCAGGAGAAAGCAGTTGTTCTTCTCCAAGCCAAGAGACACAGGCCGATGCCAACGGCAGAGTTGATGAACTAAAATTGGAGAGAACTTCCCACATCTGGAGCCCGCCCTTGACCTCTGCTACCTCTCGAACAGAAGGTCAATGGTAGGAAATGGTTTTGCCAAATGAAGAAGAGAAGAACCTTCCATCTCCAATCACCCAATTCTCATCACAGCCACCACACATCCAGTTTCCATCAGGTGCTAGCTGTGTCCCCTAAACCACCTCATGTACCCCTCATAAGCGCCCTATAATGTAGAAACCACCACGTCCACTTTACAGATGAGGAAACTGAGCTCAGAGGAGGGCATCTCTTGCCTAAGGTTGCACTGCCAGTAAGAAGTAGTAGAGCTAAGATAGAAACCCCAGTCTGTCTGCCTGGAAAGCCAGGGCTCTGCACTCGTTGTTGCTGCTCTCAAAAGACTCCAGTTCTTATATTCCTCAAGAGCAGCCTGGGCACCAGCAGGAAGACAGATCTACCAATGGATTCTAGATATTTGATCTGAAATGAGAGCCTTAACATGAGAGCTGCCCCTCGTCATCCCACAAGCTCCATGAGGTCCATGACCCCTAATAATAGCTCCTAATGAGAAGTAAGGTTCTTTTTGCCAAAGGGGGAGATAAAATTGCTTTATTCTCAGTCTGTGAATCTCACAGTTTCACCTAAATCCTATTACACTGGCAAGTTGCTACCTTTTCTGCATTCATTCCATAAAATGCTCACAGAGTCTGTGCCATAGGCCAGGTTCTCTGCTAAATACCCAGGGGTACAGCTGAGAAGACTCAGTCCCAGCCATCTGGGGATCACAGTGGGCAGGGGGGATAGAAAGCGAACAGTTAATTTCAGTACACTGTGGAAAAGTCTGAGATGGGTGTGACTGCGGCATCACAGAGGAGAGGTACCTAAGTCAGCCTAGATAATAAGGGGAGTCATCCGAGAGGTGAAGCCTGAGGCTGGGTTTTGAAGATTAAGTAGGAGTATGCCACGCTGATAGGTCAAGGCTGAGTGCAGATGAAAGACACTATCCCAAGCTTTCATCAATGAACAGAGATTTAAGGTAGCAAATCGGGAGATTAAAGAGGAGCTGTTGGGGGTGGGGGGCATCTGCTGGAGGACTAGACTGTTAATATGGGGGTCCCCATAGAGCTCCAGCCCTGTGGCCCACATAGTCAGAGAGGGAACAACCTATCAAACCAAATAAACCCAAATTGTCATCTTAGTGATGAGGGAAGTAAAGCCTGGAGGAGCGGTAGTACCATCAAAGCCATACAGCCACCGCACGGCCAAAGGGACCTGGAGCTTGGTTATTCCCCTTGTATGGCACTGGTTCTGCCAGCCTGCCTCAGCCCTTCTCCATCCTATCCTGGGGTTTATCCTGCCATGGCTGGGGCTCAGCTGGAGCTGGGGGTGGTAGCTGGTGCAGGCCAAGGGTGGTAGTCTGACATGGTGGGGAAGGTTCAGGCCCTGGAGTCAGACAGACCTGAGTTCTCTTCCTGGCCCCAGTCCTCCTGGCTGTGTGACCTTGGGAAAGTTACTTTACCTCTCTGAGCTCCAGTCGCCTCCTCTGTGAAATGACATAGTGATAGTATAGAGTAGCGATGAAAATGCAGCTGATGTATACAAAAAGCATACAGCGGGTACTTTCTAAATGGAGCTCATATGACTAGTTCTACAATATTACTGCTGATTTATAAACCACTATTATTATTAATAGTAGCTCATCTTCCCCAGTTCAGGAGAAAAAAATATTTGAAAAATGTCCTCTATTTCCTTCTCTTCTCTTACATCACAGCACCATCAAAACACCTGCTTTCTAAGTGCTTCCCCATCCTGACCCACCTACATGTCAATTTCTAACCAAATAGCCCCTCCTGGAGGTCCTCAGACACTTAGAGCCGGAGACCCACAAGGACCCTCAAGCCCACCCCCATAGATTCACACCAAACACTACAGATGCACACACATGGATAAGAAGAAACACACAAACACAATCACATACACAGACCCTCCCCAGCACTTTGGACTCACACACAAACTCAGAAACACAACCACACCCAAACGCACCCACAGCAACCACAGGCACACCTCCTCACCAGGCACACCCCACACCCTCACAGTTGTGGGACACACTGGGGATATTAAAACTTGCAAGAAATGGAAGATGGGAGCCCTGTCCTTGACTTTCTTCGAGTAATTAACTGGTCAGTGACCACTCAGGACTCCTCCTGGCCCTCGTTGAAAGCACTTTATCAATCTAATTCTGAATATTCAGCCTGGGTCCCACCTCTGATAAGACAATTAATTTTCCATTACAGCTTCTCCCTCTATGAGTCATCCTTACAGGTCCCCGGAATAACAGCACTTAAGGAGGAAACATTCTGAATACCCCAAATCCCTACAAAAAGATTCAGCTTCCCCAGCGAAGCATTTATGTGCTGGGAAGGGTGCACAGAGTAAAATGGTTTCCACATTTGAGAAAAGTAAGTGGGAGGGAATATCAGACAACGGCACAATGCAGATTGTCATTTAAATAAAATCCCCATGGGGCTCCTTGGCAGCATTAAATCACTCTGTTCTCCATGAAGGTGTCATAGAACAGGCCCTCTCCTTTCCTCTGCTTTACCATTGAGAAAAGCAGCATGGAGCAGTGGAAATATTCTTCAGTTGGATCCTGGGCTTGAGTTGAGCCATCATTTCTGGACTATAGACAACAGGGCAAGTTGCTTACCTCTCTGAGCAATGGTTGTTTTGTCAACAGAGTACAGAGATTGAGAGCAAGGGCTCCAGAGCCATGACCTGGCTCTGCCCCTGACTAATTGTGTGGTTTTTAGCAAGTTATTTAATCTCTCTCTGGGTTTCAATTTTCTTATCTATGAAATGGGAACAAAATGGCACTTACTTTATAGGTTGGTTACAAATATGGAATTAGCATATGTAAAATCCTTAGGAAAGTACCTATTACATACTTAGCGCTCAGTGAATGCTACCTATTCTTCTCACCACTGCTACCTTCCAACATTGTTGGGAGGATTAAGAGGGATTAAGAATAAAACTGTGCCCCATAGAAGAGGCAGAGATGTCTGGGGCTTACCATTATCAAAGTTGGTTCTAAAAAATCCACGGGACTGGTCATTTTTCAAAAAAGCCAAATAGGAGATCCATCCTTGAGACCCAAGAACAGATTAGGACTACAAATGGCTTTGGGGTCAGGCAGATTCAAGACTGAGTCCTATTTCATCTCTTTAAGTATCCTGTGACGCTGGGGAAGTCACTTAACTTTCCCAAGCTTCAGTTTCTCATTTGTCAAAAGAATAAGTGTTACTCTGCCAACATCTCAAAGTTGCTGAGGATCCTGCAGCTACAAGACAGGATGTGTAAAATTCCTTTGCAACCTAAGACTAGCGAAGGATGGAAACTTCTTGTTGGGTAGGATTTATTTCAGGGACTTGGGAGTCTCCTAATGGGGTGATAAGGAAAATCCCACCACCTCAAGGAACCAATGTGAAAACTAAGTGGAATTCTTAGCAAAGAAGCCTGAAATGTGAGCTGCTTTCCCTCTGCTCTCTGGCAGGAAATAGCCCATGCTGCTTTACTCAGACTAAGCCTCAGTGGCAGGACTTCTAAAGCATCTGTTTCTAAGGTGTAACCTACTCTAGATCCCCTACTCTAGACCTGCTACTCCTATCTCTCAAGAGGCCCTATTGGAGAACAGATAAGTACCAAAGAGAAGTGGCTTTCCCTCAGCCTTCTGCTCTCTGGAGCTTCTTAGTTGCCTTTGGATATTCTGCTTCCATCCAGTGATTCATTCCCCATCCTTTCCCCAGTTCCTAGACCAGAGACTTGCATTAGACAATGGTCTTTGGGTACATAGCAGGTACTCAAAAAATGTTAGCTGAATAAATAGTAAATTGCTAACTCCCTCTGGCCTCCATTTATTAGATCATTAGACATGGTGAGATCTGTATAGGCAGGAGCTCTAATTATCTTTGTTTATCTCTAGTGGCATCCCGAGTGTCATGCTTTATCCATGAAAGTTACAACTACAACTGTTATTCTGTAAGTGTTTTTTCTATTCTGAACATCTTGCTTTTCCTCCTCAAAACATGGGATCTGGTTTCTGTGTATTTATCCAACTCTTTCTGATATCTCCTTTGATAAATCTGCTCCACTCACATTGACCTCTTTGCTGTTCCTTGAACATCTTTTTCCCATTCAAGACTTTTGTTCTTGTCGTTCCCTCTGCCTGGAACACTGCCTTTCCCCAATATTTACATGTCTCATTCTTTCAATCAATTTACATCTATGCTCAGATTTCACCTCCTCAAAGAGGCCTCCCATGATCATCTTTCCTAAAAGAGTGTTTCTTTTCTTTATCTTCTCTCTTGCCTGGAATTATACAACACATTCATTTGTATAGTTGTTTATTGTTGATCTCCCCCCATTGAAATGTAAGTTCCAGGAAGACAGGGCCTTGACTTTCTTGTACATGACTCTATCTGGAGCTCCTATAACAATGCCAGGCCATGGTAGGAACCACAATAAATATTTATAGACTGAATGGATGATGAACATATTATCCCATAAAATACTGGTCAAAATGAATCCTTGGCTCATCAGGACACTGATAAGAACACTCACCCAGCTCCAGACTATTAATCTCAGACCTTGCCTCTCTCTCATTTCCCTATGGCCAATTCTGACTCAGAGCTTCCCACATTCCTGGATGACAGACATGGGTGAAATCAGCTGGGCTTTGGGCGGGGGGGACCTGTGACTGCTGCCTTTTACTTGCCCAGGATGATACTGGAAAAAGGACTACCAATTTTCAAGAACATTTTCAAACAGTGCTTTATAGGGCTATGGGCTCCCAGGAACCCCCCTCCTACCCATGTTAGAGATTATTATCCTGTGTGGTTATCAAAAAGAACACCTCTCTACCTAATGTTCCCAGCTAGAAAGAATTGCCAAATGGGGACAGCTGGAAAAAGAAATACCAGCTTTGGATTCCAAGATATGGCAAAATGAAGATGTCACTAATAGCCAGTGAAAAGTTGGCTCATTCTTCCCCCTCTCTATTCACTTCCCCTGGGCCCCATTTTCTGCCTCAGCACCTGCTTTGCCTCCTGCCGAGTAGCAGGAATTTGCTTTTCAGCACCACGGACAGCAATCGGTTGGCAGCAGGAAAAGGCAGAGACAGCCAGAACTTGGGGCATCTATGCAGCCAAACAAATATTTATTGAGCACTTCCTGGGGCCAGGCACACTGGAGAATACAAAGATTTACGTGGTCTTGACCTTCAAATAACTTAATCCCTTCAAGTCATCAACATTCCTAGACTCATACAGCTGGGGCAAGGCCCTGAGCCTCCAGATACTTGAAAAGTTGGAGAATCAAAGGGAAAATGTTTTATTTTTCAAAGATTATTGAATTTCTGCCTGTGTGTTGGCATATATCATCTAATTTTCTCACTAGACTGCCACCCTCGAGGAGAACAGGTAATGAACCATCCTATGTGATGTTGTATTCAAAATACTCAGCACAGTGCCGGGCACACAGTAGACACTCAGCAGGTGTGTGGACTAAAGGAACTCTTACAAAACCCCATTTTATACCTTGTCTTTTTAACCTTAGTTTACAGATGAGAAATCTGAGGCTCAAAGAACTGTCTTCTCATAACAGCTGTTAAGTGGCAGAGCTTGAATTAGAAACCAGGACCTTCTGATTTCAGGCCATGATGCCAATCAGAGACATTTACTATGTGCTGGGCACTCTTAGCACCTAGAAAAAGTACTAGCCATGGAAAGACTATTTCTAACCTCAACATGACTTTAATAAATCACAACCTTAGATTATCATGTTTTTATTTCTGGCATCAGTTTCCCATATGTAAAATGAGGAGAGGAGGTTGGTATGGCTAAAGGCTCCCCTCCCCCCTGCACCTGGTTTATAAGTCTCCCCACTCCCAGCCATCCCCATTCCCCCAGTCGAATCATGCATCCATTGCAGTTGAGCAAGTGGACCAGCAGGGGGCGGGATAAAATGAATTTAAAACCTCTTCCCCCAGCCTCTGCAGGGTGTCAAATGAGAAGTATATTGATATCCCAACAGACCTTGGGCTCCCTTTTCATCTTCCTGCTATAACCAGAACGTGTGCGCAAGAAGTGCAGGCTCTTTTCTTTTTAGAGTGCAACAAATGAACTTCAACCCCTCTTGAGAAGTGAGTAAAGAGGCAGCCCCAGGACACAGAGACAGTGGAGTGAGGTTGTGGTGACTTATCGCCCAGGAACCCACTGGCTGAGTAACTTTGGACAAAGCCCTGAGCAAAGATAACTGTTTAAATGGCTGCAGCAGCGGAAAAATCAGTTTGGTTGATTGATGTCCTGGGTTTCTGGTTAGCGGGTGGCTTCCAGCCATGGCTCTGCCTCAGCTCCCAGAATTACTCCAATAAGTGATTTGCTCATCCCTAACTCTTCCTGGGAGGCAAAGGAGGGGGCTGAATCAGCTATCTCCAAGCCTGATTGGGATTTCATGAGGGCCAGTGGGTATTTGCACTGGGGACAGTGTGGGGAGAAGAAGAACAGATCCGTCAGCTTGGCAGAAATGTCTGGCTCCTGACTGGGAGCGCAGAAGAGAAAATAAAATCAGGAAAGAACTGATTGCAGAGTGAATGTCTTTCAATTATTTGAAAAGGATGTGAATCAAATGTTTCATAAAGGCCACTTCTCTAACCATATCTTACTCATTGAAATGTAGATTGGCCAAAGAGGGTCTCCAGGTTGAAGAACAGTAATAGGGGTCTTGGGAGATTTTGTCAAGGAGCCTGACTCAGTCAGAGTCATCTAGAATAATTGGAAGAGAACAAGCTCTACACTTAGCCAGACCTCAGTTCAGATCTTGGCTCTGCCTCTGACTACCTGTGGGACCTGGATCACCTTTTTGAAACTCAGTTTCCTCGTCTGTAAAACGGGATTATAATAATAGTACTTACTCTTTCAGCTGTCTCCTTCTGCAGAAGAAGCCACATTAACACTTTGTGGCATAACAAAAGCACCATTTTATTACTCTTACAGATTCTTAGGTCAGGAGTTCAGACAGAACACAAGACTTATGGCTTGTCTTTGCTGCATAAAGTGGGGGCCTCAAATGAGAGAACCCAAATGATGGGGGTTGGAATAGTGTAGAGGTTTTATTCACTCATATAGGCCTAGGCTGGGGTGACTAAAAGCTGAGTTCATCTGGAACGATGACTAGTAGCCTCTCTAACATGGTGTCCTCAGTGTGGTGGCTCAGGACCCAAAGAGCTAGAGTTCCAGGTAATAGGCTGAAATTGCACGACCTTCTATGACCTAGCAACTTCTTGGAAATGACATAGTATCCCTTCCTTTGCACTCTATTTGTCAAAGCCATCAGAAATGCACCCAAATTAAGGGGAAGGGACATAGATCTTACCTCAAAATGAGAAGAGTGTCAATTTGTAATCAAGTTTAAAACCACCACACCTACCAAGCCTGGGCATTGTAACAAATAAACGCATGCCAAATGCTTGACACAGGTTACTCCTGTTTTCTCAGATTGACTAGTTCATTGTGAGAGCTCTTCATTATTCTTAAGTAAAAACTGTAAATCCCAGCCATGGTGTACAAGGACCTATATGGTCTGGACATAATTTCTTCTCCAGCCCAATATTGCCCATTTCTCCTCTCAAATTCCTTGCCAGTTGCCTTTCTTCAACAACTAAAAGGCATTCTTCACCCTCCTATTTTCTAAACCCCTTTGTTCTGTTGCTTCCTCTGCCTGGAACACTCTTTGTTCACCTCAGTGCTTAGGAAAAAACACATGTATCTTAGGTCACTCCTGCAGGGACACCCTCCCTGATTCTTGAGACCTACATCAGGTCTTCTCTTCATATGCAATGCTTTCTTTCATGGCACTAATCACAATCACAAGGTAATTATTTAATTAATAGTCTTTTCTTGGGTGCCTGAGTGGCTCAGTCTGATGAGCATCTGACTCTGGATTTCAGCTCAGGTCATGATCTCAGGGTCATGGGATGGAGCCCCCATGTTGGGCTCCGCATTCAGCACAGAGTCTTCTTATCCCTCTCCCCTGCTCCTCTCCCCTGCTCCCTCTCTTGCTCTCAAATAAATAAATTAAATAAATAGTTTTTTAAAAAGCCATTTCTTTCCCCATGATCAAACTGACCACCATCATGTTAACTTAATGGACAGGGACTCTGTGTCTCTTGTGTCCTCAGCTTCTAGCAGAGAGACTGACTGACATAAAGACTCAGTAAATATTTGCTGAATAAATGAGCAAATGGGTGGTTGGACCTTCAAGGCTTTAGATGTGGGCTTGGCTTTGTTGTCATCATGGGGCTTAGTGGTCTTCAGGGAAGAAGTTTCCAGTACTGAAGATGATAAAATTTTGAGGGTTGGTCTCTTGGAAAGGCCTTAAAGATCTCCACCTCTGATGTTACACCTAACACCTTCTGGGACAGCATTCTGAGCGTTTCCAGCTGGATTTTATAAGGTGCAGTAAGAATGTTTTAACAGTAACTCATTTGAGCTCAGCTTCTTTTCAGCCAAATGGTGCCAACAACACCGTATGTATTTAACGAATAATTAAACCAAGAATTGTATACACAACACACACAGTGCAGTAGACACTGTGCCAGGAAATAAGAATACAGTGATAAAGAAAGCAGACGTGTTCCCTATTCTCATGGGTCTTAAAGTCAAACAGGTAAGAAATACCCCAAAATGGGACGAGAAGAGAACAAGTTCTGTGTAAGAGAGGAGGTCCAGGGCCCAGTGAGAGAACAGGGTGGGGCCCAGTTCTGCCGGTGGTGGGAGTAGTTAGGGGATGCCTTCTTGGAGAGGTGACATCCAAACAAAGAACTGAAGGGGAGAAGGAGGTGACACAAAGAAATTCCAAGAATGGGAATGGCAGGTAACACAAGGGAATAAAAGAGAAAAAAATAACATGACTTCTTCAAGGAGGTGGAAGACATGAGTGTAAGAAAGGGAGGCACAGATGAGGCTAAAGAGCAGGCAGAAGCCTCCAGATTAAGGACAAACTCTAGACCATGTCAGGCAGCCTGTACTTGTTCCTGAAGGCAGTGGAAAGTCACTGAAGGGTGTTGAGCATGGGCCTGATAAGGCTTCAGTGTGGAGAGCAGATTATAAGGGAAGACACTGAGTATAGGAAACCAGTTGGAGAATGATCATTGTCTCACCAGGAGGTAACGGTGGCCTCTGCTTGGGTGTAATGGTGGATTGAGGAAAAATTAACATGTTCCAGGAAACCTGGCAGGAATAATGGTGATTCACAAGAAATGAAGAGTGGAGGAGAGGGACGAGTCTATGAGACCTCCAGAGTTCTGTCCTGAACACCTGAATGTGAGGGAAGTCAGAATCTCAAAAGAAAAAGCACGTTTTCATAGAGGAGGGTGAGGAGTTGAACTTTTGGTGTACTGCGTTTATGTTGCCAGTGATCATGCTCACGGAAATCTAGTGCTGGTGCTGGCCCTGACATGTCTTGGTCCTGGAATTCCCAAGGGATTTGGCTTTGTTTAAGGAGTGGGTGGAGTTATGAAAAGAGGGTTCCATCTCAGCAAAAATCCCCCTTAAAATTCAAAATTTGACTTAATCTTCTGAGTGCCCCAAATCCAACCAGGTTTCCCTCAGCTCAACTCGGGATACATATAATTTCCTGGGCATGTGTCTGGTCTGTGGGGTAAAGAGAATATGGTTAAAAAGTCAGAAACTGGGGCGTTCTCATCAGACCTGGAAAGTAATGAGTTCTTTCTCAGTAGTTGCATTTAAGCACAACATTCATAGAGATGCATGTAAGAGACTCAAGTATTGGGTAAGTAATTAGATCAAGTGACCTTCAAGGACCGTTACTGTTTTATTCTTTACTTGTAATTTTATATCTGCTACTAAAAAAAAAAAATCTAGGTATCTCATTGCCTCGATTTCTTCACTTGCAGAAGAGGGTATAGGATAATGATTTCAGAGAATCCTCTTAGTTTGGTTAACTACAACTATTTTGTCAACAGTATTCTTGTTGGAAGATCCAAAGGGCTCTTCTCAGTCCTTATCTTGACTGATCCCCTATAAGTATTTTACTCTGTTAATTCCTATTTCTTGACTTCCTCTCTTTCTGGGACTTCTAAGAAAAAGAACCCTCCTTTTCTCTCTCTGAGCACTCCTCTTGTGCTTTTTCAGAGTCTCCTTTTCCTCTACCTATCCCTTAAATGGGGCTCCCTCTTCACTCTCTCTTGACACACTCTCATTCACCACCATTGTTCCATACCATCTGGATGCTTATATATCAGTCAGAATTCTTTACTCAAAAGGAATAGAAAGCCCAATCAAACATAATTTAGGAAATATGGCTCACATGATTAGAAAGTCCAGAGACTGAGCACAGATTGACCAGGGGCTCAAACAGTATCCCTTGGACCCACTCATTCCCAGCACCCCTCAGCACTGCTTCCTTTCTTGCTCACAAATTTGCAGATGATTCCTCCTTCAGGGAAGAAAGATGGTAGCAGCATCAGTTTAACTTCAACTAGAAACAAAGTGTGTCTCCCTGAGATGATGGGACAGAAGTATTGGACCTTATTCTCATTGGCCAAATTTGGTTACAGGTCTAACCCTGAGCCGGTCCCTGTGGCCAGAAGGAACAAGATATAATAATTAATTGAGTCCACTCAAAGCCTACTTCTAGAGTTGAGAATGGGTTAGTCCCTTCCATGTAGCTAAGAGTCAGGGATGGGGTGCCAATGGCCAACAGATGTTAAGTGTCAAAAACAACAGATGCTGGGATGCCTGACTGGCTCAGTCAGTAAGCATCTGCCTTTGGCTCAGGTCATGATCCCAGGGTCCTGGGATCGAGTTCCACATCAGGCTCCCTTGCTCAGCAGTGTCTGCCACTCCCCCTGCTTGTACTCTCACATTCTCTGGCTCTGTCTCTCTCTCCCCCCGGCAATTAGATAAATAAAATATTAAAAAAAAAAAAAAAGATGCCAACTGCAAATGGAGACTTCCAAATCTATCCTTCAACCCAGGACCTTTCTCCTAACTTCAGACCCATGTGATAAATTGCCTTCTGATGGGGCACAAGGGTGGCTCAGTCAGTTAAGTGTCCGACTCTTGATTTTGACTCAGGTCATGATCTCAGGGTCCTGAGATAGAGCCCTGCATCAGGCTCCATGCTCAGTGGGGAGCCAGCTTGGGAATTCACTCCCCCTTTCTCCCTTTGCCCCTTCCCCTACTCATGTATGCACTCTCTCTCTCTCAAATAAATCAATGAAAATATTTTTTAAAAAATTGCCTTCTGATGTCTCCACTTGAGTGATCCACAAGTATCCCAAACTCTGTATTTTCCAAACAAAACTCATTTCCATGAGAGCTACTCTTTCATTTAAATTCACCTTCGTAATGGATGACATCACCTTACACCCATTTCCTGATCCAGAAACTTCAGTGTCATACTTAATCCTTTCTTTTATCCTATCCTCAGATTAAATCAATTGTCACATCCTCTTGAGTCCAGTAAACTGTTAAAAGTCAAGATATATGCATCTTGTATTCCCTACATCAAACATATATACTGTAATACAGCAACCACTAAAAACTACATACAAAGAGATATGGTAAATAAAAGAGAAAAATTTAAATAGAATAATTTAAAAAAATTCAAAAACTCCAAAAGAAGTCAAGAAAAGGAAAAGCAAAGAAAAACAGAAGTCAAAAATGAAAAAAATAAAATAAAATAGGAGATGTAAAGTCAAACATCTCAATAATTACAGTAAATGAAAATAACATAAACACACCAAGTAAAGACAAAGATGATCAGATTTAAAGTTAAAAAAGACTTAATTATAAGCTGCATACAAGAATCCCATCTTAAATTCACGACATAGGTAGGTTAGAATTAAAAGGATGAAAAATAATATACTATGTGAATACCAAGAAGAAGAAAACTGGGGTGCCTCTATTAATATTGAAGCGCACCTCAAAGAAAAGAAAACTACCACTGAATAATGATACAAGGGTCAATCCACAGAAAAGATACAACCGTCTTTTTTTGAAAGAGAGAGAGAGAGAGGGAGAGAAAAGGGGAGAGAGAGAGCATGCACAAGCAGGGGGTAGAGGCAGAAGGAGAGGGAGAAAGAGAATTCCCAAGCAGTCTCCGGGCTGAGCATGGAGACCTACGACGACGTGGGGCTCGATCTCATGATACTGACATCACGACATGAGCCAAAATCAAGAGTTGAACAATTAATCAACTGAGCCACCTAGGTACCCTAAGACACAACATTCTTAAATGCATGTATCTAACAACAGAGTTTCAAAATAAGTAAAAACTACTGAGCTGGAAGGAGAAATGAATGCATCCATAATTATGTTTGGAGATGTGAATATTTACTCTCTTAATAACTGACAGGACAAGCACAGAGAGAGTCAGCAAGGATAGAGAAGAACCAACTCCCCATCAAGGAACTGGATCAAATCTACTTTTGCAGAATACTTCATCCAAGAACAGCAGAATTCACATTCTTTTCAAATGCCAAGGAACAGTCACCAAAATAGACCATATTCTGGGTCACTAAATAAATTTGAAAAATTGAAAACATCTAAAAGATATCCCTGAAGATAACGGACTTAAATTAGAAATTCACAACAAAATGTGATCTGGAAAATCCCGCAAATACTTAGAAAATTAAAAAACAAAACAAAACAAATTTGTAAATAATCCATGCATTAAAGAGGAAGTACCAAGGGATATTAGAACAGTTTGAAATGAAGGAAAATGAAAACACATCTCCACATGTGTGGGATAAAGCTAAAGCAATGTGTAGGGAGAAATGTAGTTCATTAAATGCATGTATGTGGAAAGGTGTCCTATAGGTGTCACAGTCCACAATCTAAGATTCTACTTTATGAATCTTATGAGGGGAAAAAGGAATAAAATAAACCAGAAACAATCAGAAGGAAAGAAATACTAAAGATAGATATAATAAAAGTCAGAAATCAATGAATAGTAGAGGAAATTGACCAAACGAAAATCTGCTTCTGTGAAAATATCAATAAAATTGATATTCTAGCCAGACTAACAAAGAAAAGAAAAGACATGCGTTACCAATATCCAGAGTGAAATAGAGACTATTACTACAGACCCCACAGACATAAGTGGATAATGAAGAAAAAATACTATGAACAACTTTACACACAAATTTGACAACTTAGTTGAAATGAACTGATTTCTCAAAAGCAACAAACTACCAAATCTCACCCAAGAAGAAATAGATGACCTTAATATTCCAATGTCTAAGAAATCAAATAAGTAGTTTAGTATATTCTGAACAATATAACTCCAGGACCGTATGGTTTCATCAAAATATTAGCAAACCGTATATATTTGTGTGTGGCTTTACCCATCCCAACCACCCAAGTGAGGGTTATCTGGGGAGTACAGTCTGGGTCAACATTTGAAAATCAATATAACCTACCACATTAATATAGTAAAGAAGAAAACCACATGATCATACTATCTAATGCAGAAAAAGCACTTAAACAGCACCCAGTATCCATTTGTCATTTTTTTTAAGGCTCTCAGCAAACTTAGAAGGGATCCTCCTTAACCTGATAAAGGTCCTCTATGGAACACTGAAAGCTAACATCACACATAATGGTGAAAGGTTAAATGCTTTCCCTAAGACTGGGAACAAAGCAAGGATGCCCACTCTCATTATCGACTCAACATTGTGCTATTAAGTCCTGACACTGCAAAAAGGCAAGTAAAAGAAATAAAAGCTATACAGATTGAAAAGAAAGAAAAACTGTATTCACAGAGGCTATGATTGTCTATACAGGAAATTCCAAACAATCTACAAAAAAGAAAAAACTTCCAGAACTAATAGGTGAGTTTAGCAAGTTTGTAAAATAGAAGGTTGGTATATAAACTGTTATTTTTAAATATGATTATTAATCATATCTATATATATTATCAGTGAAGAATTAGGAGCTGAAGTTTTAAAAACAGTATATTTGTGGTAAGTCCTTAAAAAATAAAATATTTAGGTGTAAGCCTAACAGAACATGTATGGGATCTGTATGCTGAAAATACATAAACACAGATGAAAAAAACTTAAACAAAAAGACACACCATGCTCACTGATTGTGAGACAACATAGTTCAGATGTCCATTATCCCCAAACCAACTGTAGCAAGAGCTTTTCTGTAGAAATAGAAAAGATCTAGAAATAGAAAAAATAATTCTAGGGTGCCTGGGTGGCTCACTGGTTAAGCATCTGCCTTTGGCTCAGGTCATGATCTCCAGGGTCCTGGGATAGAATCCTGCATCAGGCTCCCCACTCAATGGGAAGCCTGCTTCTCCCTCTCCCTCTCCCTCTCTCCCAGCTTGTGTTCCCTCTCTCACTGTCTCTCTCAGTCAAATAAATAAATAAAATCTTTAAAAAAGAAAAAAAAAGATAATTATGAAATTTATATGGGTATGTAAAAAAAATAGCCAGAACAGTTTTGATGAAAAAAAAACAGAGTTGGAGGGTTCACACTAACCAATTTTAACATTTATTATAAAGGCACAGTAATAAAGGTATTGAGGTGAGGTATTAACAAAGGACAGATACATAAATCAATGGAAGAGAAATGAGAGTACAGACAGGGACCCACCTAAACATAATTGATTGTTTTTCAACAAAGGCATGAAAGCAATTCAATGGAAGAAAGATAGCCTTTTCAACAAGTGATGGTGGAATAATTAGACATTCATATGCAAAAAAAAATGAACCTCAACTTATACCTCACGCCTTATACAAAAATTAACACAACATGATAATAGATAAACTGTAAAACATAGACCATATTTTACATGGTAACATGGTTTTACATGGTTTTACAAGATAGGAGAGCTCTCCATGACCTTTATTTAGGCAGAGTTCACAGATATGACACCAAAAACATAGCCCATTAAAAATTATTGATAAATTGGACTTCATGAAAATTTAAAACTTTTTTTCTGCTATGAGAATGAAAAAACAGGCTACATATGGGGAGAAAATAGTTGCAAATCACATATTCTGTAAGGGACTTTTATTCAGAATATATAAAGAACTCTCCAAATTCAGCAGTGATAAGACAAAAAAATGGGTCAAGTATTTCAACAGCTGCTTTACCAAAGAAGATATATGAGAAGTAAGTAAGTGCATGAAAAGATGCTCAACCATCACTTGCTTATGGAAATGCAAACTGAACCATCACCATTATGCACCTAATAGAATGGCTACAATTAAGGGGTGGGGACCCACCTAAAAATACTACCTGCTGACAAGGATTCAGAGCAACTAGAACTCTCATCCACTGTTGGGAAGAAGAATAGTCCAGCCACTCTGCCCTTCAGCAAGTGATAAAGAAACCATAGATCATCAACACAATTTAATACTAATAAGAAAAAATAAAAGTGAAGTATTGCCACATATAACAATAGAGAAGTAATTCAGAAGCATTAAGCTGAATGAAAGAAAACAGAATCAAAAGGTTCTGTGGGGCACCTGGGTGGTTCAGTGAGTTGAGCTTCTGACTCTTGATTTTGGCTCAGATTATGATCTCAGGGTCCTGAGATCAAGTCCTATCCATGCTCACTATGGAGTCTACATGAGGATTCTCTCCCTCTCCCTCTCCCTCTGCTCCTCCCCCTTCCATGTTCACTCTCTTTTCTCAAATAAATGAATAAATCTTTTTTTTTAAAGGTTACATATTGTATGATTCCATTATATGACATCTATAGGCCAAAATTATAGAGACAACCAAAACCCCATAATTTTATGCTTTTTTTTAAGCTTTCATTTGTATAAAGGAAATGGCAGCACGTAGACATTTTCAAATGTGTGTGAACTTAGGAGCCAAGACACATTGTGGGGTTTTTTTTTCTTCAGATTTTTATTTAAATTCTAGTCAGCTAACACACACTGCAACATTGGTTTCAGGAGAATTCAGGGACTTATCACTTATATATCACACCCAGTGCTCATTGCAGTGCCCTCCTTAATGCCCATCCCCCACCTAGCCCCATCCCCACTCATCCCCCTCCTTCCACCCTCAGTTTGTTCTCTATATTAAGAGTCAAAGAGACAGTGGGTTTTTTTTTTTCCTTTGAAGTATTCATTTACGAAATCCAGCCAATAAAGAGATAAACTAAAGAATTCAGGAAACAGACAGTGGTGAGCACAGAATTATTTAAATACATAATCAAGATGAAACAGCTCCAGTAATGAGGAAGTCAATGTTCTAAAATCTTGACAACAGAAAAATAATTAACAAAAATTTGCAAGTTTACGAGGAGAAAATGAAAGGATTTCTAGGGAGGGGCTAATGCCATCATATTTCTCAACAGGGAGTGCTCCATACCCTCTTGAATAAAAACATAATTAGAAACCACTCTAATCTCGTATGTCAATTGTAATTCAATAAAAAAAACCTACCCTAATCATTTGTGTGTTTATAATTTTTTTTCTTAAACCGAAAGTGATTTTTGAAAAACATTAAATTTTGAAGTAATTCTAGAATTACGGAGAAGCTGAAAAAATAACACAGAAGATTCTGTGTGTCCTTCACAGGTTTCTCCTAATGTTAACATTTTACATGATCATTCATATAGAGTTATCGAAACCAGGAAATCAACCCTGATATAATATTATTAACAAAACTACAGACCTCATTAAAATATTGCCAGTTTTCCCAATCTTGTCCTTTTTCTGGTCCAGAATCTGATCCAGGATGCCACATTGCACTCTGTTGTCATTTCTCCTCAATAATTTCCTAAGAGAGATTTGTTAAGACATTATATCCCTTGTGTGGGAAAAAAAAGCATTTGAAAATCAGCAATTACTTCAATTTCACTTCAGTTTCTTCTTTTTCTTTAAAGTCAGGTAAAGTTAAATTCAATACTCTATCTGAAATGCTATTGCAATAACACCAGCGTCATGTGAGTTGAGTAAGAGATTAATATCTCAATATTCTTCAGAAAAAACTGATCAAGGTGCTGAGATGCTCTTTGAAAACCCTTATTTAGCCAGAAAATAACACCATGCCTGGGGACGATTGTAGGCAATGAGAAACCTTTGAAAAGTTATCAAGCACAGAAGGGAAATGATTTGTTTGCTTCAAAACATACCTGTGGCAGCTATGCAGGGAATGAATTAGGGGGTTCACCCAGGGGGGAGGCAATTTGGTAAGTTGGGAGGCTGATAACACAACATGAAGACCATGTAGGAATCCATCTAGTTCTCAGTAACAGAAACTCCAAGTGTCAGTGGCTTACCCAAAGGAGGGGTTTCCTCTTTTCACAAGAAATTTAGAGGTCAGCAGTTAGCTATTTCCCCCAAGAATCCAGGATCCTTTTTTTTTTTTTTTTTTTTTTTGGGGGGGGGGGGGAGGTTCTTTCTTTCTGTTCTATCTTATTACTTCATGGTTCCAAGATAGCTACCACAGCTCCAGACATCACAATCATGTTTAAAGAAAGAAAAATTCAGGCAGGGTAAAAGGCAAGCCTCCATGAGACTTTTGTTTCCCTCTTCTTGGTCACAACTGCCACTCTTTGCTCACTAAGGGCAAAAGAGCCTGGGAACATGAATAGCCTGAGTTATAATGGACATTATAGACACAATGACACTTCCAGTGTAGAAGAAGGAAAGATGTACATTTGGGGTAAGCAATTAACAATGTCTGTCAGACAGGTGTGACATCAAGAGCCCCAAGCTATGTCAATGAATGGGAGCTGGAGATGAGTGAGTTTTACATATGAGATATTTAGAAGACAGGAAGGGCAGAACTTGGTGACCGACTGGCTCTCAGGGATGAGGAAGAAAGAGGAATGAAAGATGCCTCTCCTGCTTCTGAGTTGGCAGAACAGGTGAATGGCAGTGTTAGGACTCCAGGGGAAGATGCCACCTGCTACCTCCTTGGGGAGTCCAGTATACTGAGCAGTGTTAGGAATGTGTTCCTTGGTGAATTTTTAAAATAATAATCAAAACAACCACCATCTAATAAGCATATAAAATGGGTCAGGCATGGTATTAACTGTTTTATTTGCATTATCTCATTTAATCTTTGTAACAACTAACGACTCAGTGCATTTGGCCTGTTTTGGTCATTGGAATATCACTAGTGTCCAGAAAAGCACCTGGAACATAGAGTACTCTTAAAATATTAAACAAGGGAAGAAAGACCAACAGGATTATCATTATTTTATAGGTGAAAAATCGAAAGCTCAGAGAAATTTTTTCAAAGACTTATTTATTTTAGAGGTGGAGGGAGGGGTAGAGGGAGAGGGAGAGAGTGAATCCCAAGCAGGGTCCAAGCTGAGCTCGGAGCCTCACTCAGGGCTTAATATCATGACCTGAACAAAAAAATCGAGAGTCAGACACTCAACCGATTGAGCCACCCAAGCGTCCCTGAGATTCAGGGAGGTTAAAGGGCTGCTTCACAAGGTCACATACCTGTAGACTGGTGGACTCAAGAGCTCAGTTTAGCTCTGTGCTTTTCCATTATGGTTTACCACCTTCCTGTTAAACTAAGATGTGAAACTCCCACTTCGGAGACAGTGGAACCACAGGGAAATTGGAAGCTTTCCAGATACCAAATTCTTTCATAGCTTCCAGATCAGACTTCCCAGTGTCTCCCCCACCCA
The DNA here is from genome assembly GCF_002288905.1 of Enhydra lutris kenyoni. Lineage (NCBI taxonomy): Eukaryota > Metazoa > Chordata > Mammalia > Carnivora > Mustelidae > Enhydra > Enhydra lutris. The sequence continues at coordinate 28,372,438 of NW_019154090.1, forward strand.
GTCGTTTGTCATTCTAACATCCTTAATGCACTCCAGTCACTCTTTGCTCACTCCAAGGTCTTCTCAACCTCAAAGCAGTCCTTGGGCTCTTCTTGCTGCCCTGAAAGCTCCATTTGGCTCCCATGTGGATGGATGGCTCTTTCTCACCCATCAACTCTCAGAAGCCATCCCTGACCCCAAGACTAAGTCAAGTTCCCCAGGGATAGGATCTCCATACACCACCTACCCCGTTTCTACAGCACTTCTCGGGGCCTATAACTAAAAAGATACAGCCATGATTATCTGCTCATTTTCTGAACTCAAGCTAGAATGTTTACTGTATTTCCAGTGTTCAGCACAGTGTGTGGCACATAGCAGATGCCTGAAGGGATAGACTCTGATGGACTTGTGGATATGATGGATGGATGGTGGGTATGATGGATGGATGGATATAATGAATGAATGAACAAATGGCTGGAGGAACACGTTTGGATGGATGCTCTAGGTAAATACCAGATGCTATGTATGGACAGAGAGACAGCTGGATGGATGGGTGGATAGATGGATGGATGGATGGATGGATGGATGGATGGATGGATGGATGGATTGATGGATGGATGAGATTTTCTAGACCACCTATCCCAGAAGGGTCTCCATCTCACCATCCAGATTCCTTGGGCTGCAGGTTTTGATGGCTCCTTCTTCCTTTGCTGACAAAGACTGCCTGGTTGGGTCTCACCTGAGCCCACACTGCTGGGAAAGTAGCCAAAAGATTCCAAATCTGACTTGGGTGTGCAGCAGCAAGAAACTGTGGGCTAGTGTGGAAATATCCTCTCCCTGGGGAGAAGGTGGGCCCACGGCAATTACGCAGCAGAAAGGGTTCTCGAAGTACATCTGTCTTGCACAACAGGTTAGAGTTAAATTTGACCTGAGCCATGAATCACGCTGTCAGACTCCCATTCACCACATCACTGAGCCAACAACCTTTGTGAGTGCTACTATTTATACAGATACAAAAACATGTATTTACACAGACAGGGGTATGGGCACAACTGAAGCATTCTGATTAATTATATCCTTGGGGAGCAAGACTTCTTTTGTCACTCTTCCTTTCAGTAGAAGCTGGTTCAAGGATGTAGAGATGGAGGGCTTTGAAAGGCCAGGAGTGGGAGGTGTGGGAGATCATCGATTCACTCGGCAAACACTTCCTGGTACCCACTCTGGGACAAGCCCTTGGGAGTGGGAGTGGGGTGGCAGAGGGTATGAAATTAATAAGACATAATTTTGCCCCCATTAAAGTCTGCAGGTGCTGCTGACTGACAGGAGGAAGGATGGTGGGTGTTTGAGGATTTAGACTCTTGTAATCAAGTAGATGGAGATTCGAATCCCAGCTTCACCTTGTACTTGCTGTGTGACCTTGGCAAGGTGTGTCAAGTCTCTGAGCCCAGTCTCTCACGTCTATGGGTAAAAAGAGTTATAAACTCTGCCTTCCGGAGTTTATGTGAGTCTGGAATGAGACAATGACGGTAAAGCCCAGCACAGAGTAAGCACTCAAGAATTCCCATCATGGGTCCATCATGATCATAGCTAATACTTTTTCCAGGGTTCCTTATGTGCCAGGTGCCTGGGCTAGCTTGCTTATTCCTCACAATGGCCCTAGGGAAGATACTCTTACATCCCCTCCATTTTTCAGATGAAGAAAGTGGGACACAGAGACATTAAGTGACTTGGTGCTCAAGGTCACACTTCTACTAATGAGTGGGCAAAGCTTTGAACTCAGAATACAAATGCAGATCCGGGGGGGGTCAGAGAACCACCCCAGGATTTCTTTAGCACCCTTCCAGCACCCTTTTCTTAACTGCGGTGATCCTTCTGGGGACATTGCTTCTTTGATCATTATCATTGCTAAGAGCCCAGTGTTTCCTAGGAGCCATACTTTGTGGTGTATACGATTTGAATATGTGCTCGTAGAGAAAAGATTCATAGAAATAGTGATGAAATAAACAGTCTAACCCAAAAAGCATCGTGAAGGGAAAGGCTTGAACTTCAATCAGGCTCTGATGTCACTCTCCTGCCATTGGGCTTTGGACCACTCACTTACCCTCCAATGCCCTCTCAGCTACTTCTTTAGCAAACACCTCTCTGGTCACTGTTTTGTTTTGTTGTTGCGTTGTTTTGAATATAGTTGACACACAATGTTACATTTGTTTTGGGAATACAACATAGCGATTCGACAAGTTTATACATGATGCTATGCTCACCGCAAGTATATGGACACATCGCTACTATAATACCATCAACTCTGTTCCTGATGCTGTGTCTTTTATTCCAGGATTTTTTCATTCCATGACTGATCACTGTTTTTAACATTTTACTAATATTAATCTTCATAACAATTCTAGGAAGGAGGAATGATTATATCTCCATTCTGTGGGTGGGAAAACTGAGACACAGAGAGGTCAGGAAACTTACCAAGGTCAGACAGCTGGTAAGGACAGAACCAGGATTCAAACCAGGCCACCTGGCTTCATGGTCATCAGTCCTCTTACGCATGATGCTCCCTGTCTTTACTCGCCTTATCACATTCTACGTATCCTCCCAACAACCCACAGTGGGTAAACATTTTCATCTCTGTTTTACAGATGAGGATGCTGATGCTCAGAGAGGTAACACCACTGACCTGAGACCTCTGGGTCATGAGTGGGCAGTGCCCCAAGATAGAGGCCAGGTCTGCCGTAGTGAGGTGTTCTCCACACAGCTGCACTGGGATCTTCCTGGGGCACAGATCTGATCAGGCCACTTGCTGATCAGATATAGGCCTTGGCTCCTCACCGCCCTCAGGATGAAGTCCAACCTTGCTAATTGGGTTGACCTGATGACCAGTGCACTCCTACCCGGTCACTCACCACTCTGGCACCACGGGGTCAAAGGAATGACAGGCACCTCCCAAGGGTCCCAGCTCATCTGGTATCCTGCTCTGCTGCCCCCACAGAGCCTGGAACTTCCCACTCCACACCCTATGGAAACAGAAGTGCCCCACCCCCACCAAGTCCCTGTGACTTCCATGGGGCTGTGCCTGGTCACCTCCGTTGGCTGTATCTGGGCCACTGTCTCTGATATCTCAGCAAACCCCACAGGCAGCCCCCACCACGACCACCACCAAATCCAGAGGCACAACCACATGTCCTGAAGGGTTTTCTGCTAGCTGGAAACAGTCTGACCCTGCTAGATGCTCTGTAAGGACAGAAGGAGGGAGGGCAGGAGTGGAAAGGGTGGGGATTGAGGAGGGAGAGAGCAAGGGAACAGGGTGGGAAAGAAGGCAGGAAGGAACCCCTGGGTGGCTCAGTTGTTGTCTGACTTCAGCTCAGGTGACAATCACAAGATCCTGGGATCAAGTCCCACATCATATCATTGGGCTCCTTGCTCAGTGGGGAGCCTGATTCTCCCTCTGCTTCTCTCCCTGCTTGAGCGTGCTCACTCTCTCTCTGTGTCTCTCTGACAAATTAAAAAAAAAAATTTTTTTAAAGGAGGGGGTGGGGAACCCATGGATAGTCCCTTACGCCATCACCATTCCTAATTCATCTGAGAACCAGAAGAGATGCCCCGCTTTGCTCAGTTCCCACATTACAGCAATCACCTCTCCATGGTTAAGTGATGGTCTTGAGGGTCTCATATCTTATTCCACTGAGAAAGCCCATCCAGCTGTTTATTTTAAATAATGACAGGGCTCCCCAAAGGCAAACTATGCCCAGGTCCTACCCCAGACCAACAGAAAACAAATCTGCAGGATAGGACCAAGGCATTGGTAGTTTGAAAATGTTTCCCTTCCATCCCCCCCACCACCCCTGCACCATTTCTACTCCCCTTGTGTGATTACCTCTCACTGGTCCTTTAGGTCTCTCTTCCTCCAGGAAGCCCTCCTATTATCATTCTCAAAACCCAAGCTGGGTGTGCCTCCCCTGAGCTTCCACAACACTGAACATTACTGTATTCACACTTAAGGCGCCCTGGTAAAACTGTACATTTACTTTATTTTCACCTCTGGACCTTGAGTGTTACAACCAGATTGTGTCTTATTACTTGCATGTGTCCCCAGAGTCTAATACAAATGTCTACCTCATTGTAAAAGGCCTTAATAATGGAAATAAATGGGTGAATTGCAAATTGAGGATGCTTCTGGAAATTTATTCCTGTAAATAACAGTGAGCATCTCCATAAATAAGCCTTTTCTTGGGTTTTAGAACATTCCCCCAGAAGTAGGGCTACCAGGACAAGGACATAAAGATTCATGTGTCTCTTGCTATAGATACATGTGTCTTGCTCCATACTTTTCCGTTCCCTCTTTTTTATTAAGACCTGGGATATGCTACCCATAGCATTTGGGTAGGACGGACTTGCCTTTAATCCCTTGAGTAAATTTTCTGTTTAATCCAATCAGGATATCCTATCACTCCCCACACCCACCCCCTGTCACAGACAGCAATTGATTTAAGGAGAATTACATGATCAAAGCTAGACCCATGGGGCCAACTAGACTCAGATTCAACACTTCTTTTTTTCACTGTCAGGAAAATGCATGACCATGACCAGACCCAGAAAGCAGAGAGCTCCAGTGCTGGTGACATCAATTTTGTGGCCATAAGGGGAAGTCCCATTGCTTAGTAAGGATTATCACTACCCCCACCCCCAACCCCCCCGCAAGGAAGCAAAGGTGGGAAATGCACAAAAAAAAAATTGACCCTGGTCACATTGCTGCTGGATTAAGCCTCACATGAAACTTCTCCACCTCTCAGCTTTTGACTTTTGTTAGTCAATAAATTCCCTCTCTTTTTCAAACCATATTAAATTGCTTTTTTTAAAAAAGATTTTTTTTATGTATTCTCCACCCCCCCAACAGGGGGCTCAATCTCACAACCCTAAGACCAAGCGTCACGCGCTCTACTGACTGAGCCAGCCAGGCGTCCCTGAGTTGCATTTTGTTTTTACTTTCAAACATAAGCAACCGAATGCATATACTACAGACCGCCAGATTGTTTTTCAAGGATTTTTCCACGTTGGCAATTAAGCAGAAATTGTTTTAACCTGTTTGATAAGACAGCTGCTTCGAAGAACTCAATATTTCAGGATATTGGGGTCACAAAGACTCTAGGACATTGACTCATCCGTATTGCTTCCCTCCCCCCCCTCCTCCCCCCGCCCAGCGAGCTGTAGAATAGAAGGTCAGACAATATCTGTCACAGTGACCTGGAGAAACAGGTAGATGCGAGACCAATTTCTGTTCCCAGATGGTGCTGTGGGTTTTTTTTTTTTTTTATTTGTTTGTTTTTATGTCTGTGACTTTTAAGAATAACCTTTCCTGTTAGTTTTTCTTTTTCAATTCTTAAATATAAAACAAACCTGTTCATTGCAGGATAATCAGAAATATCTGTTTCAACTATCTATTGATGTTAACAAACCATTCCAAGATTTCACAGCTTAAAATAATTTTATTATGCTCCCACATTCTGTGGGTCAACAATCTGGAAAGGACACCGTAGGCATATGGTATATATTAGTACCACCATGGGCCATCAGTTGGGAAGACCCAAAGGCTGGGACTGACTTGACTGCTGGGGGCCAAATTATCTGGAGGTGTCTGAACTTAAATGTCTGGTCCTTGATGCTGGCTGGCTATTAGCTGGGACCTCAGCGGGGGCTGTCAGCTAGAACACATACACAGGGACTGTCTGTGTGGCCTGGGCTTCCTCCTAGCATGGCTGCCTCAGACTTCTTACATGAAAGCTCTGGGCTCCAAGGCTTGTGCCCCAAAAGAACTGGACCCAAGCTCCATAGCATTTTATGACTAAGCTTAGGAAGTCACATAGCATAACTTCCACCATACTTTAGAGAGCATTCAGTCACTAAGGTCCTCCAGATTCAATGGGAGAGAACAGAGACCCCATCTTTTGCAGGCAGAGGTATCGAAGAATTTGTGGAATGTTTGGGGTTTGGTTGGAGGGGGGCCTTGGGCATGTTTTTAATTTACTACAGTGTTCAATCAAAAAGAAGACAAAAAGCAACAACATAGCTCTCGCCACCCAGAGAAAATCACAATCCACGTCTTGGTGTCTACTTTTATGAGTACTTTTTTTAAAGGCTTTATTTATTTGAGATAGAGCAAGAGTCAGAGAGAGAGAGGGAGAGCACAAGAGGGGGAAGCAGACTCACCGTTGAGTAGGGAGCCCAATGTAGGGCTCCATCCCAGGACCCCAGGACCATGACTCGAGTAGAAGCAGACATTTAACCAACTGAGCCATGCAAGCACCTAATTCTTTTTTTTTTTTTAATGAATCTTTTTTGTTACTGATTTTTATAAAACTGGGCTCGTTTTAGTCAAGACTCTTTTACTTTAAAGTGAGAGAAATCCAGTTCAGTCTAATGTAAGCAATAAAAGAAATGCACTGGCTCATAGAATTGAAAATCGTAGGGGCTGACTTCAGGAGCAGATGGATCCAGAGGCTCAATGAATGTCATCTGATTCTGTCTTCCCATATCTCCTGGTTCTACTTTCCCTTGTTTGATTTCATCCCAGGCAGGCTCTCCCACATGGAGGCAAGAAAGGGATACCACAGCTCTTGGCAAGCATGGTTCTCGGGCCTTAGGCCAATCGAAAGAGAGTCACTTCTCTCCTGAGGGTTTTAGCATCATCTAGGGATGGCCTTCACTGGTCAAGCTTGAGTCAGGAGCACAGGGCATCCTGGCAGGACATGGCCTGCCCCGAATATCCTGGGGAGATGAAAAGCTACATCCACTCCAGGGATCATACAATACATGCAATTTTGTTCCCTGGTTTTCTCTAACTTTATATTTACACCAATGAAAAAACTTCCAGAAACATCATTTAGAACAACCGCTTAGCCCTATCAGCAGATGCATCCTTATTTATTTACGAATTTGTTGCTGGACGTAAGCTATTTTCAGTTTTTCACTACAACTGTCAGTCTAGCTTCCCTTTTAATTAAATCTCTGCAAGAATCCACTAAATATTATATCTGGATGTGGAATTGCTGAGTCCAAGGACACACATGTTTTCAATGCTCTTGATGATTTTTTTTTTTTTGTCAGATTCCCTTTATGACAAGTTGTAGCAACTTCTGCTCCCACCTCCATGATTTAAGACTGTTGATATCACCCTGCCCAGACCCATACTGGATACTAAAACTTTAAAAACAAAATCTTTACCAAACAGATAAAATGTTATTTTGTGGTTTTCTTTTCTTTTCTTTTTCTTTAAGATTTTATTTATTTGAGAGAGATCACAAGTAGACAGAGAGGCAGAGAGAGAGAGGAGGAAGCAGACTCCCCGCTGAGCTGCGGGCACAATGCGGGGCTCAATTCCAGGACCCTGAATTCAAGACCTGAGCCCAAGGCAGAGGCTTTAACCCACTGAGCCACCCAGGCGCCCCTATTTTGTGGTTTTCATTTGTATTTTTTTTTCCTTATTGCTAGGGAGGCTCAGTGAATTTCACTTCCTTCCATCAATTACATTTCCCAGGAGAGAAGCAAAACGCCTGTGAGGGTAGCCCGGCTCAAGGCCCACAGCGCCCAATCCCTCAGCGGCAGCGGGAAGTAACAAGAGTGCTATTTGTGGTGACAATTTAAATAATAGTGGCCACAGTAATAGAGTCTCCAAAATTATCAAGTGTTGCGCCCAACACCGTACGTTGGTCACAGTGTCTGACCTCCTGGGACATCATGGGTAGCCCCTTCCACTGGGGGCCCCTCTGGTAGACAGGGAGCTTTGCTCAGAGCTCGGTTTCATGGCTATGAAATCCTCTCGGGATTTCCGCCAAGGGGTTTCTTTACTGTGCCCTCTGCAGAAAAGTCTCCATTTCATCCCCTCCCTACTCAGCCCCTTCACTTCCAAACCATACAGTTGCAGAAAGGAGGCAGGTGTCTTACCACACAGACGGTCTGGCCAGCTTCACTGTTTCTTGTTTTCTCTCCTCCTCCCAGGAGCAGAATCACCCCCTCTCTGTCCACACAGCAACACACGGATTGCCCCGCGTGGTTTCAACACGCCTTAGTTAGGGGATGTGGCTCTCATCCTGCCAAGGTTATGAAGGTATTTATTTCCATACACAGAACAGGAAAGAAGTGGAAAATAAAATGTTCTCTAGGCTTTCAACATCTATAAGGTAGGCTACTGATGTTGCCCCATTTTATAGATGAGAAAACTGAGGTTAAAAGAAATACCATCATTTGTCTGCAGTCCTCCACTTGCATGGGCTAAGAAACTCTCAGGGATGCTGCTCCCGGAGCCACAAGAACCATCTACTCACCCTAAACTTACAGCATGTCTTCTTGCCCCCAGGCCTTCCCTCCTGCAGTCCCCCCAACCCCCCATTTCTCACTGACCATCCCACACCCTCCCATTATCCCGATATCTCCTGTGCCAAGAGGCCACATCTGCATCCTGCAGCCGGCCAAACAGAGCCCAGCCCCTAACAGCTGGAAGGATCAGTCACAGACACAAGTCCCCATCGGTCCAAAAGTTGAGCTGCTTGGGACCCCGAGGCCTCTCTGTCCAGCACTCCCCAGTGCTCAGCCTGGAGAACAAGGACAACCTAAGGAACTCCGGAGTGGCTCACAGCTCCTCCAGACAGAGGTAGAGATCAGCCTGTACCAGGGCTGGCAACTGACTCATTCACCCAGATCCCTTCCCATCTTCTCAGCTCAAACAGCTCCTGATGCAAAGCTAATGCTCTCCTTTGCCTCCTTGCGTGCCTGTTCTTGGGGGCGGGGGCTTTGGGTAGATTTCTGAAAAGCAATTATGCTTATTACTGGTTAGGATTTCAGAAACCTTCTCTGTTTGCTGAGTACATTAATTGCCAACCCTTTCCATCACTCATGCTTCCTGACAGCCCCATTTTGCAGGTGGAAAAATGTGCCGATGCAGTGAGCAAGGGAAAAAGGCTGTAACAGAAAACCGAAGATGGAAGGAGAAGGCCTGGAAGACGTTACTGGTGTCCATGGAGTTCCCAAGCCTTCACCCTGGACATCTTAGTTATGTGAGCCAATAAATCCTCTCACTTAAATGGTTCCAGGTGAATTTCTTTCACTTGTAATCAACAGGCTCCTTGTTATGCCTCTTATATGTGGTGTCTTTAAAATATATATTGTAGGGGCACCTGGGTGGCTCAGTCGGTTGAGCGGCTGCCTTCAGCTCAGATCATGATCCCAGGGTCCTGGGATCAAGCCACGTATCCGGCTCCCTGCCCGGCAGGGAGTCTGCTTCTCCTTCTCCCTCTCCCTGCTGTTCTGCCTACTTGTACTCTCTATCTCTCTGTCAAATAAATAAATAAAATATTTAAAAAAATATATGTTATAAAAAATAGAATAGGAACTATATACATTTTTACTAATATATTTCAGTTTATTTTACAAACTAAGGGCTCATGTTAAAAATTGAAACCATCCATCTAAGGTATGGATTTGGGGTTAAGTGTGGGCATGCCCCCTTGCAGATTCCCACTTCAGCCACAAGGGTAAAGTGAAGGAGAGAGGGGACAAGGGCTATCGAACACAGAAGCTCTGCCGCAATGGACAAATAGTGAGCGATACAGCAGAGCCAGGACAGCTAAACCTGTACAAAGCAGCAGAGAGCAGGCGAGTCATCTAATTTGTGCCTCCATCCCCCAAAAGGCTCAGAAATGGGAGGTGTCCTACTCTTTCTAAAATAGGGTGTAGACAGGTCAGGAAATGGCCAGAGTGTTAGAAGTCTGTAAAAAGCAGCTGTTAGAGGCCTCTGCCTGAGGACCCCTCACCCCGGCAGAAGATTAAAGGGTGTCTTTGTGGGTTAAGGCAAGAGACTCTGGCTGTGGGAGTCTCCATCCGGAAGCCAGGCAGGAGCCAAGTTCAATGAGAGGTATAATCTGAAGGCTGAGGACCCGCTCTCCTCTCTACTCTGAGCAAGTCAGGCTTTCCCCCACCAGGCCATTGGAAGATTCTACTGTGGACAAATGAGCAGCGGATGAGAAAAGGCATATCAATACTCAACAGCTTTGCTCGAAGAAACAGCCCAACCAGACCAGTCCTTTTCCAGGCAACACCCTTCTCCAATGCATTTACTCATGTGCATAATTAGTTACAAAGGAAGGAAGGCTGTAATTACCCACACAATGCTGCCTTGTGCTTTTTTAATTTAATAATGTGCCGTGGACACATCCGCGTCTGTAGGTATAAGTCTCTTTGTGCAGCAGACAGATCCGTATGAAGAACAAGATATCCATGCAGTATCCAAGAATCACGCCACAGGTTACTTATTTACAGAGCTCGGAGTGTTCTTTTCCGATGAGAAATCTGAGGACTGCTGCTTTCGTCAAAGGATCGAATTTGGTCTCATCCGTGAGGGACACTCTAACACCACAGGCTTCTTTTGTGATGTACTAGCAAGCACGCAATGACTTGCAAGATATTCCCGCCAAAAATGCACATCCCTAATCTAGCCAGGAAGGAACAGACAAATCTAGAATGTGACATAGTCTCCTAGACTCTTCAAAAATGTCAGTGTTATGAGAGGGATCCTAGATTGGAAGGAAGCTTAGCTGGAAGGACAGTTTGGAGAGAGTTTGGGAAATTTGCATATAGGATGTAAATCTGAATACAGAATGGATGGAGTGTATGAAAGTAGTACTGTTGTCATTCTTGAGTATGGCACAGACATGGCAAATTGTTGGCTATTGGTGAGACCAGGTAAAGGATATGTGGGTGTTGGTTGCCCAAGTCTTGCAAGTTTGCTATAAGTCTGAAATTTTTCACAATAAAAAGCTGGGGGATGGGGCGCCTGGGTGGCTCAGTGGGTTAAAGCCTCTGCCTTCGGCTCAGGTCATGATCTCAGGGTCCTGGGATCGAGCCCCGCATCGGGCTCTCTGCTCAGCAGGGAGCCTGCTTCCCTTCCTCTCTCTCTCTACCTGCCTCTCTGCCTACTTGTGATCTCTGTCAAATAAATAAAATCTTTAAAAAAAAAAAAAAAAAAGCTGGGGGATGAGGGATTGGCTTCTGGAGACTACATGTGATCCATTGGGGCGGGCAACTCAACTTCATAAGCGTGTCCTCTGTCGAGGGGGATAATAATAGAGCCTACCTCACAAGCCTGTTGAATTAAGTGAGATAATGCCTGCAAAGTGCGTATCAGAGTTCCTGACATACCAAATGGTAACTGTCACGATCATCAGCCTCGTTCTCTTTAACGGATGCATAATTCCATTGTCTTGAGTGTCTCTTGATTTGGCAGGGAAGTCATCGCCCAGCTAATGAGCTGTGCTCTTTTCTTGTCAGCTCCAGATAGCATGGCCACAGATGATGCCGTCTACAAGGGAGTGGAGCAGAAAGAGGTCTTGCCCCGACAGTTGAATCTGGATGCCTGACCAGTGGACTGCTGCCCCTTTCCCTACCTCCTTTGGGTGAGAGCTCCCTTTTCAAAGGAGCACCCATCCAGAGTGGTGTGATTTGGGATAACTTTGTTCTTTCTACTTCCGCTGAGGCAGCCACCCACCCAGTCCTGGATAACGCCCTTTCCTCCTGGCTGCAGTGGTTACTGTAAGCATCATCTCAGACAAGGTCCTCCCTAGGGGTCGTTTGCCAGCACCATCAGGAATACCTACAGTGAACCTGAAGCACAGACATAGATGCAGCCCAGCCCCGGACAGAAGCAATCCTCAGGTCTAGAAGGGGAGACAGCCAATAAGGAGATCCAGCTCCCTAGTACCCCCAAATCCCCCAAAGATTGCTACTTTTCACTTCTCTGTCATTCCTGCAAACGAGGCACCAAAACTGAACTCGGAAACCTACTTTATCTGCAAGAGAGAGGTTTTAAGTTTGCCTCAGAAAGACCCTGGAGGAGCAATTTCCTCCCAATTACCACTAGTTTCTCAACGCTGCTCCCTTGGGAGGCTTTATAGAGGGGCGATGGTGCCGGCTGATAATGTCAGGGGATCTGCACTATTAAGTAACTTCTGGAAATCCCCAAGGCTTAATGACAATGCTTTTCCTTTGAACTCCAAACTTCTTCTTCTTCTTTTTTTAAAAAGCATTCTCCAGCTATTTCATTTTATTGTGTTCAGACCATCCTTTGACGCAAGTGGGACAAATATAGTCCTATCCGTCCCTGCAAGAGCAGAGGAGGTGGTGCGGTGTCGTGGAGAAGAACGCGGGCTCTGGCGTCAGACCGCTGCAGTCACTCTTGGCTCTGCCAATTAGCAGCTTTGTAATCCTGGTCCAGTGACTCGGCTTTTTTTGAGCCTTAGTTCTCTCTCTTGTGAAATAGGGGTTAAAAAGTACCTGCTGTGTGGCATCGTGGTAAAGCTAAAAGGAAATCATGAATGCAGGGGCAAAGCCTGGCACATAGTAAATGGTCAATAAATATTACCTATTATTATTATTGTTATTGTGGTTGTTATTGTCACTGCAGACAGTCCAGGGATGACAAAGGTAGATAAGCAATCATGGATGGCTTCCAGGCAGAAGCATAATATTAGACATGGAGGTAGATACAAGGGCCAAGAAAATTGTCCCTGCTCTTCAGGACCTCATAACTAGGTTAGGAAAGGGGGAAAAAATCAGGAGCAGGCAAATAATAATGCCAACAATTAGAAAGGGGTCTCCTATCAAAGATGTTTCAAGGAGGCATCAACACACAGGTGCACAGTGTAGGCACTGGCATGAGCTCCACAGCGTCAGATGGGAACTCATCAGCAGAGAATCGAGCCCCAGGAGATGCTCGAGTGAACACATATATACATACACACGTTCGAATGTTCAGAGTGAGGACATTTGTTACAGACAGATGTGATTTGAGAAGTGTCTTGCCAAATTCTCACGGGGAAGACATGCCATGAAGTTAGCCTGGTTTAGAATTCAGGTCTGTCTGACGCCAAAGCTCCCAATCGATCTGTGACATCCCACTGCCTTCACTGATTTCTGCCTACATCTCCACGGTTCTGAAGCATGGTGGGTGGAGAGGTTGGAAGGATAGGTGGATGGCATATGGCGGGTGGATGGAGGAGAGAGGGTAGATGGTGCTTGAATGGATGATGGGGGATAAAGAGAAGGACGGTGGGAGGAAGAAGAGGTGGGTGGTGGCCAGATGTGCCGTGATTGGATGGGTGGCTGATGGCTACAGGAAAGGTAGGGGGATGAATGGATGGGGGGATGGAGGAATGACAGATAGATGGACAAAGACACAGACTTGCTTTATACATAAAAGCTCAGGAGATGTACCCTATATAATGAAGTTTTAGAATATAGGTGAGGTTCAGTGGGGTGGAATCCGGAGCCGACAACCAAGAAAGAATTCTTTAGACATCTTTGGTGCAAAATGGTGGTTTATTAAAGCATGGGAACAGGACCCGTGGACAGAAAGAGCCACTGCCCGGGGTTGTGAGGGGTGGCAGGTTATGTACGATGGTGTTGGGGAAGGTAAGGAAAAAGGGAGGTTTCAATAAAACTTTCGTATGCTAAAGACCTGCAGGATACCAGATACCAGAGGCCTTGCCATTATCAAGGTCGTTTTTTTCCCTTCTTAGCAAAGTATTAACATTAAGATAGTTGGGAGATTCCTAAGGAATGTCAAATATGTCCCACCCAGGAGTGGGGGTGGGGGAAGGTTGCGCACAGTGTCAGCTTGGGTTGTCAGGGTTGTCAGCTCGGCCAACCTTCTGTTCCCTCATCATACAGATGAGACACTAGCCTGGAGTGAAGTTCAGATGACAGAGCAACAAGGTATAGTCAGGTACTTAAGAGCTCGGTTACTCTTTGTCAACATAACGATTCCATGGTAGTTCGTAAGTCCTATAACTGAGTACTTACTATGTGCCAGAGACTGTGCCTTAGCCCTTGAGAGGGATTATGTCACAAAAATGCTGAGGTCGTTGCTATCATACTCCTACAGAATTGGGAGTTCGGAGGTACGTCTCCAGGTTGCACAGCAAGTAAACAAGTTGGCAGAATCAGGACTCGGACTCGGGCTGTTGAAAACCCCAAACTCCTGTGCTTACCCACTGTGATGGACCTTCTTCTCAGAAGAAGCATCAGAGCATCAGCTAAGGGTCAAGACATTTTCCCAAGGAAGAATACACCAGGGCTGAGTCTGAAAAACCAGGAGAAGGAAGGGCTGTCGAGGCAGAAAGTGCAGAAGACCCAGCACCAAGGAGCCATGACAAATCCCACCCCACGGGAGAGTGAAGCAGGAAAAGAGATGAGGCTGGAGATGTAGGCTGGGACCACGTCAAGGCGGGCCTCAAGTGCCATATCTAGAATAATTAATAGTAATATTAATAGCAGAGTACTATGAGTCAAGCATTCTGCTAAGTACTTTCCTTGTATTAGCTCATCTGATCTTCTTAAATATGTGAGCTCAGTTGCTACTCTTTGCCCAATCTGCAGCTGAACATCTGAAAGACTGAGTCACTGAGCTGTGTGAAGGTCACACAGCTGAGAAGTGGCAGAACCAAGCCTCGAACCCACATCTCTCTGACTCCATGATCCGTGTCTTAACCATGACGCTGGACTGCCCTGTGTGAGCTTGAACTTAATCCATTCCACAAGGGTTTGGGCTTCCTCCTGTCCAATGGGAAGCCATTGGAAATTTTGGAACAGGGAATAACCTGATAAAACACATGTCTTTGAAATGTCCCCAACGATGCAAGTTGGACAGAGAAAGACAAAACTGGCTTCTACTGTAAGCCCACCTTTGATTGGCCTCTCCTAAGTGCCTCATTCTGCCTAGACAACTTGGAGCTCACCTCCCAGCCCCTGGACCCCGCTCATTGGGTCAGAGGCCAAAACAACAGCTTCTCTATGGGCCCGTAAGCAGGACCTGACCCTCACTGGGCCTCAAATTCCTAATGGGAAGGGGGTATCTCCTCCATCTTTAAAAAATATCTCTCCAGGGGCACCTGGGTGGCTCAGTGGGTTAAGCCTCTGCCTTCGGCTCAGGTCATGATCTCAGGGTCCTGGGATGGAGTCCTGCATCAGGCTTTCTGCTCAGTGGGAAGCTTGCTTCCCCCTCTCTCTCTGTTTGCCTCTCTGCCTACTTGTGATCTCTCTCCCTGTCAAATAAATAAATAAAATCTTTAAAATAAATAAATAAATAAATAAATAAATAAATAAAACCTGGTTTAAAAAAAAAAATCTCTCCAGCTCTAACATTATACTTCCCTCGGATGTCCTCTGGGGCTAGTCCACTCAATGTGTCACTTTGAGCCACTCATAACAGCCTTGGGAAAGTTGACATCTGCATTTTTCCCCACCACCGTGAAATTCCAATGGCTCTTCCTCCCAACATAGAAGAGTTATTTTGGGCCACGTTTCAATATAAAGCTTTGTTCTCCCAGCCCTTGTGTGTCATCACCAGCTTGTCCCTACAGAATCCCCTTCAAGACACCTTTGCCTTCCGGAGCCACTAACTCCAAGGGGAAGTTATTTATAAGCCTCTGACGGTGCATAATTGCCGATTGCGTCTGGCTGAGGGGTTGTCAACAAGTAGCCTTCCGCTGGAGACTGGCTTTCTTAATGCCAGCAAATGTGTCAACTGTCACTTTGTTGAGACTCTGGGGAAGGTCTGTTTTCCATTTAAATGTAGCCCGAGAACTCAATGGAGGTGGCGGCAGGGATTGTAAACCAAATGGTGAACACCACCACTGGCCTATGCCCTGAGGCGTATTCAGGTAGGCCTGGCGCTCAGTCCTTGATGGAAGGGCAAGTTCTGATGAGCCGGATTTTGTGGTATCCAGAGGTGTGGGCTTGGAACCAGACTGCCTGGGTTCAAAGCTCAGCTCTGTTTCTTCAAGAGGCTACAACCTTGAGCGAGTTGCCTAATGTCTCCATGCCTCACATTCCCCATATGGAAAATGGGGATGTTGTGGGTTTAAGTGAGTTATTGTGTGTGAAGTCATTAACAGTATAAGCACATCGTAACAGCTCAACAAAATGTGGGATGTTGCCGTTACTAGTATTAGGATTCCAGGCATAGTGAGAGCCCCCACTGGCCTGAAGAAATAAGGAGACCACAAAGCAGTGGTCCTTAAAGAGTGGTCCCCATCTTTATGAGAGAGCTTGTTAGAAATGCAAATTCTCAGACCCCACCCCAACCCACTGAATCAGACTCTCTCAGGGTGAAGCCATAAATCTGGGTTTTAAGAAACCCTCTGTGTGAGGGGCGCCTGGGTGGCTCAGTGGGTTAAAGCCTCTGCCTTCAGGGCTCAGGTCATGATCCCAGAGTCCTGGGATCGAGCCCCACATCAGGCTTTCTGCTCAGCAGGGAGCCTGCTTCCTCCTCTCTCTCTGCCTGCTTCTCTGCCTACTTGTGATCTCTGTCTGTCAAATAAATAAATAAAATCTTTTAAAAAAAAGAAAAGAAACCCTCTGTGTGACATTAATACACAATGTCATCTGGATGGCATCCCTCCCTCCCTTTCTCCTAACTGGTCATCCCCTAAGATGAATGAAAATGGCACATTCCCTGTGTGACTTAGGGTGGGCCTTTTCCTTTGCCTGGGCCCTTGTCTCCATGGTGAAATGGGTGAAAATACAGGGCTGGCGTGGGGAGTAGGTGATATTAGGACTATGACAAGCCTAAATGGCCTCTCCCACCTCTCTTTTGTCTTCCCGGGTTACTTAAGGAAAATGTCCCCGGGACAAAAGGCAGCCCCAGCTGATTCCAGCTTGGTTCACTGGCTTTGGAAACATGCAGAGAAGAGAAAGTGAAGAGAAAAACCAACAGAGATGAGTGACTGGGTGGCTCTCAGCAGGCAGCTTCCTCATCTCTGGGATCGAGTTCCTCCCAGCCATTAATAAACATGGCGGCCGAGGGCCTTCCATCCAGATGACTGGGGGCAGAGGAATGGTTTCTGAATGATCAAGACTCAAATCCTGGTTCCAGCTGAGTGACATGGGCAACTTGCTGCACCTCCCTGAGCCTTTCTGTAAGACAAAAATTATCATCCCTCCATTCAGGTGGTGGAGACAAGGAAATGAGATCTCTGACCAAGAGGCCCTTCTCGAGCACATACTGTGTGCCGGCTCTGCAGACAGAAAGGTGACAAGACAGAGGGACACCTGCCCCTGTGGAGCAGATGTTCCAATGAGGGAGAGAGATATTCAGCATCCAGTTACCAAGCTAATTACCTTACTTCAGCGGTGATCCAAACATGGTGGCAGAAGAGGGACTCACTCTGATGCATGAGCTTCAAGACAGGTGAGGAAATGGTAACATTTGGTCTGAGAGCAGGAACTCCGCAGGCAAAATTCCAGAACCCTGAAGTCCGCCTTGAGAATGCTGAGCACTAAGAAGCAATAAAGGATTTTCAGCCGGGGCATGAAGTGATAGTAAATCTGAGCTTTTTTGAAAAACCCTCTTATTTAATAAATAAATAAATAAATAAATAAATAACAGACCATACCAAATGCTGATGAGGAAGTGAAGCCACTAGAACTCTCTGGCAGGAAAGGGAAATGGTAGGACAACTTTGGGAAGGTTTGGCAGTTTCATATAAAATTAAAAGTACTTTTATTACCATCTAATCCAGCAGTCCCATTTTTAGGTATTTACCCAGGTGAAATGGGCCGTATGTTCACACACACACACACACACACACACACACACACACACACACACTGGAGGCCGATGTCCATAGCAGCTTTGTACAAAATCACAAAAACCCAGAAACAATCCAGATGCCGCCTGACTGCTCAACAGAGAAACCAAAAGGCCACTGCTAAAGAGTAAAAAGAAACAAAGTACAAGTCCATGCAGAAACATGGCTCTGAGTCTCCTGAGAAGGCCATGTGAGAGCAGACTAGCCAGCACCCACTGTATTGTCATAGTCACGGTGCTATTTGAGAGAAGCCAGAGCTCCAGATAGAAAAGAGATCAGTGGTTGCCAAAGGAGAGGGGGAGGGAGGGGCACAGGGAGACTTTGGTGGGGGTGTCATGGAACTGTTCTATATACCTTGATTAAAGTGATGGTTATGGGACCATACATGAAAAAGAGGGAATTCTACTGTGCGTGAATTATGCTTTTTCTTAAAAAAAAAAAACAAGAAAAGTATTTGTTATAGAAAGGAGAATAGTTAAGGCTGGGGGACCATTAGAAGGCTTTTAGGGGTCAGGTGTCAGAGATAAGAGATGACAAGCTTGTGCTCAGGATGGGGCGATAGGGATAGAGAAGCAGGCAGATCGGAGAACTGGTCCAGAGGTGAGTATATACACAAAGTGCCCCACAGCATAAGGACGGGCATCTTACCTCTCTCCATGTCATCTACATGAGCCGTATGTATATATAACTTTGACATACATATCTGCAACTCCCGCCAATCACAGCATGTTATGGCCTTGCAGTTTCACCAGGGGCAGTGGTCAGGTGCAGGAACAGAGGCATCATTGGGGGCAGAATGGAACAGAGACTCACAAGAGGACAGTGGGGCAGGTTGGAGTCGAGACACGTCTATGATGTGAACAGGGTCCTGAGCAATGGCAGCAGAGGCACAACCAGGCCTGTCCGTGAGTAAAGAGACCCATGTAAGAGTAACAGGTGATCCTGACAGGTCTGTCCTGGGCTGTGATGACCCCTCCCTGTACCTGCTTATATATTCCTCCCCCCTGAGTATTTGAGCCTCAAAGCAAAGCCGTGAATCATGGTTCAATTCTCAGGTCTAATTATTTCCTTGGATGACATTACCCTGTCCCTCAAATCGTGGACACAGAGTGAGTCTTAAGCAGTAACACCTGGTGTGGGAATCATGAGACCTGAATCATTATCCAGTTCTGACCCTCTGACTCAGAGTGACTTATTTTCATTCTCTGGGCTTTGACGTCTGTGTTTGGAAAATGAACTGGTTGATCTCTAAGGACTCACCCAGCCTTTAGAATAAGCAAATTCTACCCCCAAAAGTTTTTGTTTTGCCCATCCCTAATTCCAAAATGTGTGTTAAAGTATCTTACCAGAATGAACAGAGCAAGATAGAATGAACTGATTAGGAAATTGAGATGAAGGAGGCCAAGGGTAGGATTAAAGGCTTGTACTTTGCTAGAGATTAACCTTATCCTTGACCTTGGAGATTGAATTTATCTCCAAGATTTCTAGCAGCCAAAGCAAAGAAGCAATCAAGATTCATTAGATTAGGGGCACCTGGGTGGCTCGGTCAGGTAAGTGTTAGACTCTTGGTTTTGGCTCAGGTCATGATCTCAGGGTCCTGAGATCAAGCCCCATGTCGGGCTCTGCACTCAGCTTGGAGTCTGCTTGTCCCTCTCCCTCTTCTCCCCCTGCTCGCTTGCACATGCTCTCTCCTCCCTCCCTCTTGAATAAATAAATCTTTTTAAAGAGTTACATTAGATCAGAACTGTTTGGTAGAAATTTCTGTGATGAAGTCTGTGATAGAGTATTCTATACCTGGCCCGTTCAAATGTAGTAGCCTCTAGCAACACGTGGCCATTGGGAACTTAAAATGTGGCTGGTGTGACTGAGGACGGGAGTTTTAAACCATTACTTAATTTTCATTAGTCTAAATTACAGAAGCCTCTAGCCATAGGTTTCACACTGCTGTTGTATCAGAGAGTGCAGCTTTAGATAATTTACAGTGTTTTCTCGGAGTGCCAATTCTAAATTTACTGTCTCAGTTTCACCCCTCATTGCCTGGTCTGCCATACTGAAGGCAGACCTTGTCATTATTTCCCCTTTGTCAGCTGGTACAATGTTAGGTTTTGTCACTAGCGGCAAGAGCAGGACCCTGAAGGAGGAAGGGGTTTCTCTTCTTGTTTCCAGCCCACTCTCCAGGGTAGGCTTCCGCAGCTCGCCTGGTTTCTGCAGCCACGTTCTTGCAACACCTGCAGCTTCTGCAGGTGCCAGCTCCCCCAACACACATGGCTTCTCCAGTGTCTGGCAGCTTCTCCAACACTCAGCCATGGAGAGCAAGCACCAGTCCCTGCAGGGCTCCCGGAGACAAGCAGCTTTCCCCAGGACCTCTTCAAGTGACTTCAGAGTGGAAGGCCACAGACAAAGGCCCTCCCTGTGAACAGCCTCCCCTAGCAACCCCCCTTGGGCAACTTTATAGCAAGTTCTAAGGCATGGCATCTCCCGGCAGATGGCTCCCCACTAGGAACCCCAGGGGCAAATGTCCAGCAAATCCTGCAGGTGCAGGACTCAGAGACTCATCCACTCTCTCCTTGGCCCTCTCCAAGGTCTGAATCAGAGCCCTAGGGCTGGGAGCCTTTCCTAGGGCGCTCTCTTAGTCCCAAAGGCAGCACTACCCTCAGAGCCTTGTATCCACTCTTCCAGTATTCTTCACAGTTCTTTCTGTCTCACTAGCCAATTCTTTGTTACTCCAATCTTCTCTTATAGTTAATTTTATATTAAACTTTCTCTGTTCCAATTTCTGTGTAGTTTTTATCTCTTGATTGGACTCTGGCTGAGATAGGAGTAGTCTCTGGAGACAGACCTATAGAAATGGGATTTGGGTGTTGATGTGGTCATGCCCTTGGGCTTGAGAGTAATAATGAGCTCCTCACCACTGGGAAATGGGATGCTAGTGGTCCACTGCAAGCAGCGCTGATTAAATAAGCTATCACCTGTGGTTGACTGTGATGAAGAACCCATTGAGACAAGCGCCCGGGGAGCCCCGTGAGACGCTTCACTTGACTCTATGGCCATAATCATGACAAGAATGACTAGAGTGTGGGATATATTCCTTCAAGTGGACTGGAATGCTTACAGAGGGAAAAAATGCCAAGTTCAGTTCAAACCATGGTCTGAGAATTAAAAGGATAGAATTTAAGTGGATTGAGTGTCCGACTCTTGATTTCAGCTTAGGTCATGATCTTAGGGTCATGGAGTCCAGCCCCGAGTCACACTCTACACTAGGCTTGAGATTCTCTTTCTCTCTTTCTCTCTCCTCTGCCCCTCCCCGCTCTAAAAAAAAAACAAAAACAAAAAAAAAGACAAAAGAATAGAAGTTAAAAGAATGCTTTCTTTCCTAAAGATATAAGGTTGATATGACTAAAAATAGGGAATTTAATTTTGTGAGTGGCTGAATGTCAATAACAATTTAATTTACAGCTTCATTGAGTTGTTCATGTGAAACTGGATCGGGAAAGAAGGGGATCATAAAATGTGAAAGGAAAACATCTGATCGAATCCATTTGAAACCTACAATCTTGAACCCCTGTGTCATTCTGAGTACGCATTATCAATGGCAGGAGGTTCCCCCTGGTGTATTAGGACACTAGCACTTTTTTTTTTCTTGAACCCTGTAATAACTTCATCTAAGGCAAATGTCTTGAGAGGATAGGCTCACTCTCCTCAACACCCACCATGACCACCCCTAGTTGCCACTAAACCCATTACTAGGGTTAAATATTAGCGTGCTTTATGGAGACAGGTACACATGATGACCTTGGAGGAGACATCTTAAATATCCAAGAATTATAAAATTGTGGTAATATTTATCAGCGTGAATCTGGGATCATGCATGGGTCTGGATTTGAAGAGTGTTAGACCAAGGATGGTGGACTGTAACGCTACAGTGAGCAAATTCATTGATGTAGATGAACCTAATAGAGAATCCAGAGTTATTACGTTATCTCATACCCCTGGAGGTATCTCTAACTGCTCACTTGGTTATTGACTGAAACTTGAACTCAACGGTGACTTACATTTAATGAAATTGAGAGGCCACAGCCTGGATTTACACACATAGAATTATATGGAAGAAGAAATGAAAAGATGTGGGGATATGAGAAGGTTTGATTGGATTTGTCATGTACAACCTGCACACCCACCTACCAACTGTGTTCCATGAGAATACCCAGAAGACACTCCCTTGATTAAGGCATTAAGAAATACATTTAAATTGTTCTTGAAAGCTCTGTGGTTGCCCTTTTTGAATGATAGGTTCAACTATAGGGAATGTCACCATTGATATGGGCTCCCTGATTTCAGTGAAAATCATGGGATCCTGAAGTAGAAGAGGACAAATGGCATTACTTAACTCCTGAAGATCAGGTGGGTATTTCTAATGGTGGCAGGAATGTACCAATAACTAGATGTCTTGGTACACAAAGATCTTTGGAAATGGCTAATCGATCATGGAATCCTAGGGATGAAACAAATGGACACCCTAGTAGGGAACTGCCTGACTTCTATAACAGGAAAAGACTCTCGGTCTGGTAGCCAAAAAATCTGACCCAGTGTTCACAGTAAAGAGTCATGGCTCTCATCCAATTTTGAAACCTAGGTCAATTCACAGAGTAAAAGCCCTTTGATTGAAGGAGCGGTGGGGTACCCTTGAAGAATGGCTCTGCACCATTGCCTCAAATATGCACAGTAAATCTTCCTGTAAGAGTTCCCCAAAAGGACTGGCAGTCATTTGCTATAGTGACTTCTTTAGGAGGAAAAAGAAAATTTCAGAGATAAGTAGATACTGGGTCTGAGCTGATGCTTATTCAGAGACCCAACCACTGCAGCCCAGAGTGGGGGTTATGGTGGTCAAATGGTAGAATCTTAGCTCAAGTCAGAGTCACAGTAGACCCAGTTCATCCACAAATCCATCTTGTATGTTATTTTTCCAGCTTCTAAATTTATCGTTGAAATAGACATACTTGACAATAGGCAGAGTCCTCATACGGGCTCTCGGACCAATGGGAGGAGGATCATTATGGTAGGAAAGACTGAGTGGAAACCCTCAGAATGTCCCCTTTTGTTGCTGTGCCAAACCAGAAGTAATACCACCTCACTGGGAAAATTGCAAAGACTGATGCCACTTTCAAAGACTTGAAAAAAGTAGGGATAGTAATACCTATCACTTAACCCAGTGAACTCACCAGTTTGACCTATGAGGAAATCAGACAGATCTTGAAAAATGTGAACTCTTGTAAATATAACCAGTGACGCTTCCCATGGCAATTGCTGTTCCAGATTTAGTATCTTTAACTGGAACACATCAACATGGCCCCAGGCACTTGGTAGGCAGCTGTTGGATTGTCCAAGGCCTCCCCACACTCCAGATCAACATGTACAGACAGCTAGAAACAGTTTGCTTTACTTAACAGGGACAACAGTCTACTACCTTCCCAGTTGTGCCCTATGATTACATCAGTTCTGTTCTCTGCCATAAACAATGATCTGTAGAGATCTTAATTATTGTGATATTCCATAAAATGTCATACCTATTCACTGCATTGATGACATTTTGCTAATTGGATCTGAGCTCTTTTATTCATTTCATATTTTTGTTTTATATGCAAGTTTTTGAAACTCAATCTTACGATTTGGTCTTCCGATAACAGTATTCAGTGGGACCATGACAGAACTGGGGGACAATTAATATAGCTAGCAAGGGATACAATGCCTGTTGGGGATGGTGCTTCTCTTTTGGGAGACAGGCTGAGAACTTCTTCATGTGTAATCAGGAGAACTCTATATTAGATGGGAAGTCTAATCCCATTGGGGATTTCTGGGATACAGTGTAGAACCCACACCTCAGGGTTATCCCCCCTCGAGGGTCGACACAGATGGACTATTTATGTGCGAACTCGCACCAGTCAGTGGCTGAAAGCTCCTGGGATTGCTGATGTTCCAGCTCCTCTAGCCTGCCAGGCCAATGGCAACAGGAAGTGCCTGGGCAAAGAAAGGCAAGGGCCCGCTTTTGGAAAGTGTAGCAAGGGCGAGAGGATGCACGTGAGGCCCTGATAGGGTCTGCTCCTCTGCAGTTTCCTTCTCTCTAAACCAGGAAGGAGAGGGGTGCCTGGGTGGCTAAATGATTTCAGCTCAGGTCATGATCTCAGGGTCCTGAGATTGAGCTCCTCATTGGGCTCTGCCCTCAGCAGGGAGCACGCTTGAGAGTCTCTCTTTCTCTTTCCCTCTGCCCCTACCCCTCTCAAAAATATGTATAAAACAGGGGTGCCTGGGTGGCTCAGTGGGTTAAAGCCTCTGCCTTCGGCTCGGGTCATGATCTCAGGGTCCTGGGATCGAGCCCCGCATCGGGCTTTCTGCTCAGCAGAAAGCCTGCTTCCCTCTCTTTCTCTCTCTGCCTGCCTCTCTGCCTACTTGTGATCTCTGTCTGTCAAATAAATAAATAAATAAAAATATGTATAAAACAGTGACACCTGGGTGCCCCAGCCAGTTAAGCAGCTGCCTTCGGCTCAGGTCCTGATCCTAAGTTCCTGGGATCAAGTCCCACATCAGGCTTCTTGCTCAGAAGGGAGCCTTCTTCCCCCCTCGACCCCCTACCGCTTGTGTGCACTCTCTCTCTGATTAAAATAAAAATTAAATTTAAAAAATAAATTTAAAAAAATGTATAAAACTGGGAGGAGAATTCCTGCTTCATAGGGTTGTTTCTGTGCTGCTAACTTGCGAGCTCCAAGAGTTAACTATTCATCACTTGGGGGCCCTGAATTGCCAGGAGAACTAAGAGAAATGGTGTAGAGAGAGCAGCTGACAAAGAGTCCAACCTCAGTGTGAGTCCCTTCCCTCTCCCTTTTAGTAACTGCTTGCCTAAATCCAGGACCTACTCAGTGCCCGTGTGGTACAGGTGTTAATCATTCTATCCAGAAGAGAAAACAAGAGGCTGGGAGGGTTTAAGTCACCTCCCCCAGGTCACTGACTGCCTGACTCCAGAGCCCTGGTGCTTGGCCTCCATGTAGCACCACACCACCAAGGGCTGGCTTCTGACATGCTCGCCAACAGTGTCCATCGAGGAGCTCAGGTACCAGATGCCTGGGAAGCATCCGCCCTTGCCAGATGTGACCCAGATTAGCTTTGGGAAAAGCTGCTGCCAGGAATGGGCCTGTCTTCTGCTTCTCTTCCTTCGTAATTGGTGTCCCAGCAACATAGCTCAGGTGGGTGGAAGAAAGTCTCCTTTCTACCTGCCCCCAGGCTTTGTCCTCTTTTGCCCACACACGCCTCCGAGGTGTCACATAGCCTCACCTTCTGAGGGCTTCCTTCGGGGGATTAATTTTGAGTCTAGGCCAGGCTCTTTGTTCTGTCAATCAGAGCACAGAAGACATGGACATTCTGCCTGCTTTTTACCTTCTGCCTGGGAAGGCCCAGGCTGTCACTGCTCACCTCTTCCTCACTGAGCTCGTAGTCTCGCTGAGGCAGACTAGGCATGTTTTTAGGGTACCAGCACAGAAAGGCACCAGAAAGGAGTGGTGATAGGTGCAAACCAACGTAGTGACCAGGAAAATGGTTCCTACATTTGGGGTGTGCTTCTGACATCAAGGACTGGCTCCTTCAACTCCGTACCCCACCCCTGTGCCTACTTCACCACATGCTAGAGACTGGCGGACACGAGTCTACAGACCGGGTCCTTGAAGAACTTGATTTCCAAAAATGGCTGTGCTATGTGGAAGCAAGAAGTGAAGTAGAGAATATACTTCCTCCCTCTGCATTAACAAGCGTGTTCTTGGAGCATTCTTTTTTCCTTTGCAGCAGTGACAGCAGAGGTCCAGTGACGGGGGCCTCATTTTGTTTTACTAAGAGGAAGGTCCTGGGACATCCGTTTGCTTGCCTTCAAGCAAGGCAGAGGCCATGTGGCCCTGGAGCCAAGAGTGGTAGCAGTTTCCAGATCTATGCATCTCAGCTGAGGCTATGTGGCCTTGGAGCCAGCCAGTGCCTGAGACACAGACTTCCTGAATCTTCATCTTCCTCATCATAGAAGCTCCTTTGGTGGACCAATCCCATTGGCACATTCTGGGAGACATTCCTGAAGGTTCTGCCTACATCTGGGAGGCAGACGGTACATCTTGCTTCTCTGAACTCATGGGCACACACATGGTCTTCAGCAGATGGCCACAGAAGCCTCTAGACATTCTCTGACAATTGTGGGGCCTACAGGCAATTGTGGAGCTCCAGGCCACCCATCTCATACTGAAAGAGGCTCCAGAAAACACATACCTGACTTCATTTGATTTTCACAGCAATCCTACGAAGAAGAGGCTGTTCATAATCCCACCTTACAGATAAATAAGTAGAGGTTAAATAATCACTCTAGGCCACAGATCTGTGTGACAGCAGAGCTCCTCTTCACTTTCTCCTATCCCCAGCCAGCATCCTCCCCTGCTCACCTCCACCCCTCATTGGCAAAAGAGAGGAGAGGGCTGGGCAGGAAGGATGGAGAGAGATCTCTGGGAGCCAGGCAGTGGTCAAAGCACAAACTATCCTTGGAATGTTAGAAAGTTCTCTTGGAAAGTCCATCTCAGCCTGAGGCACATTCTTTTAAAGTACTTTCTTGATTGGAAAAATTTGGTGCTGTGAGGCTGGAATTGAACACGTGGGAACAGCCCAAGGATAATTGTGTAGCACAGCTGCAGAGTAAGGAAGCATGTCAAGAAGGGGGCACCATCAGAGGTCAGAGCCAGGTGGCATCACACAGAGACAGGCCCCAGGGGCAGTCAACATTGTCAGGACCATGGCAGCTTCAAGGGAGGAACCCAGAGGATGAGTGTTCCAAAGGCACTCATTAGCTGTGCACCCTTGGGGAAGTGACTTCAACTCCCTAAGACTCAGCCTTCTCATCAGCCCTCTGCCCGAGAGGCAGAGCATTACAGGGGTTAGGACTGCTGGCTTTCCAATCCGACAGCTGAGCCCTTGGCTTTGTCACTAGTTGCGTGGTTTCCTTATGCCTGTTTCCACATCTGTGAAATGAGGATGAAACTACCAATGAAACAGCATCATTGGGACAATTCAATGAATTGGCATAGGAAAAGGATTTTGCACTGCACCAGGCATATAGCAAACACCAAATACATGTTAGCTGTTGTTTTTCTTACCTAAGAAGGAAGTGTGAGGATTAAAGGAGACAGTACAGGGGTGCCTGTGGGGCTCGTCTGCCTTTGGCTCAGGTTCTGATCCCAGAGTCTGGGGATTGAGCCCTGCATCAGGCTCCCTGCTCAGCCTTCTTCTCCTCTCCCTCTGCCTGCAGCTCCCCCTGCTTGTGCTTTCTCTCTCTATATCCAATCAATAAATAAAATCTTAAAAAAAAAAAAAGGAGACAGTATGTATGTAAGGTCTCGTATATACTTTGCCTTTGATGATCAGCTCAGAAAGTGGTATTCTGGTTATCTAATACTGCCTTAAAAACCATTCCAAAGCATAGTGGCTTAAAATAACAATGATCAAGTACCTTGCTCACAAATCTGCAATCTGGGCAGGTCTTAGCAGGGTTGGCTCATCTCTGCTCTGTGCAACATCAGCTGGGAAGGTTAGAGGGGGGCTGAGGGATTCACCTTCCAAGATGGCTCACTCCCATGGGTAGCCCGTTGGTGCTAGCTGATGGCAAAGAGTTCAGCTGGGTCTATAGACCAATGGCCTATGTTATCGTTCCATGGCCACACCATGGCTGCTTGGGCTTCCTCACAGCATGGCAGCTGGATTGTCAGAGCAAGTGTTCCCAGAGACGGAAGGTGGAGCTTCCAGTCTCCAAAGGTGTTAGCATGAAGATGGGCCCAACTTCACTTCCGCTGTATTCTGTTAGTCAAGCACTCACTGAGCCTGTCCATTGTCAAGGGCAGGGAGACAGATTCCTCCTCTTGAATGGAAAGAATGTCAAAGAATTTGCAGCCATCTTTAATGGAGGTGATTTGTGTATTCACTCCAGGTACTAGCCCTGGGTCCAAATACACAGACGGAGGTGAGTAAGCTCTTTGTTCCCAAACCACTCCCCAACCGAGAAGTAGATGATCAAAGCAGGTAAGAGGGACCCCCTCCAAAATGGATAAGTCCTATTTGTTATTCCAGATTCAGTAGAAGAGAGTTTGTGAGTCTCTCATCTCCCAAGATCCCTGGTCAAGTGCCTACCTTGCCTCCCCCAAATCCTGCTTCCCTCTCCCTGGGGCTGGTCGGGGAGCCCGTGGTTGTATTCAGGGTTGCAAGTCACGATGGTGAAGCATACAGGCTGTGGAACCTTTGGGTAGCTTCCTAAGCTCTGTCAGCCTTACGTATCTCATTCAGGAAATGGGCATGAGATGCCCTACATCACCAGGTCATTCTGAGGCTTAACTGAAGTCATGAGTATGTAGGGTGCAAGGAAATTAACAAGTGACCCATTGGGCTAATATTTTTTTTTTTTTAATGTGGAGTATTTTTCATTTCAGAAACAGATTTCCTCTTTCCCTCTGGCTCCCCACCCTACTACCTACTAGGTTATGGCGAGTAGGCAGGAGTCAGGAGACTTTAAAGAACCCATTAAAAGTAAGCCTTCCTAAGATAATGAGTATAGATATAAGTACAGCTATTGATAGATAGTATAGTACGTAGAGACAGTATGATCTCAACTATGTGAAAAGATAGAGACTAGAGGAAATGTGCGAGATGTTAACAGTGGTTGACTCTGGAGGCTGAGACTATGGCTGATTTTTTTTCCCTGCTTCTCCTTTATAACCTTTTTGTGTGCATCCCCATATCTTAGCAGTCTCTGTGTTACTTTTTAATAAAGACATTCATATGAAATGAATAGATATGTGATGGCGCCCTTCCCATGCACCCCCACACATCCTCCCACACAAACTTGTCTTTCTACAGAGCAGGATTTGCCCAGGATGATGCTATTGGACCTTTGGGCCTACAAGTCTTCCTTGAGCTGGAATAGACCAGGCATCGGGCGACACTGAGCCTCCCTGCCCTTCGCCCACAGAACTGTCAGTAGCGCTCCCCAGTGTCAACTAAGAACGCCCCCACATCATGCCAAAAAAATTGTTCTTGCTTTGCAGAGATGGATTTGGGGTGAAATGTCAGGATGTTTGTAATTTAGTTTCAACTACTTCAAAAAAAATGGATAAAACAATTATGTGGAACAAACATAACAATTGAGAAATCTAGGCCACGGATATACGGGCATGGGTTCAATTACTCTTCTTACTTTTCTGCTTGAACATTTTCACAATCAAAAAGTGGTAGGAAACGCCCCCACTCCCCATTTTCCAAATGCCCCCAATGGGTGTGGTACGACCCCTTGCTGAAAAACCTCTGGCCACATTTTGTACCAGTCTCTTTTTCATAGATGGTGAGTCCTGTTATAAGTCGAAAACTCCTACAGTGGTGCTTCTTTGGTCTTCAAATGTTTCCTCGATGGCATCTGGAGGTCGGGGGACTGTCCTCATGGTAACGGAAAGAAGGGGCCCTTGTCCAGTCCACTGGGGCCTTGCTGGTTCCATGAGGTGTCCTCCGACCTGCCTGGCTAGTGGCGTCCCGATGGTATGAGCTGAAACTTGTGATCTGTTCCCACTGTCACAGACTCGATGCCTCCGCCTCTCTCCTGGGCACATGCGTGGCTCGGAGACTCAGCAGCACCCTCCATACACCCCTGCCTCAACGTGCCACCTGGCCGCTCCAGGCTCATCCATTCTTCCCTGGGGGCACATAGGGACCTCTGGGGCTCTCCTGTGCCGTGCCCACCC
Organism: Enhydra lutris kenyoni; assembly: GCF_002288905.1. Taxonomy (NCBI): domain Eukaryota; kingdom Metazoa; phylum Chordata; class Mammalia; order Carnivora; family Mustelidae; genus Enhydra; species Enhydra lutris. Next base: position 28,401,845 of record NW_019154090.1, read on the forward strand.
TGAGATGATTCCTAACCTGGGGACAATACCGGAATGGCGTAAGAGGTTGTAACAGGGGAGCCCAACCATCCACCCATACCTTCCTCATACGGGGCATTTTATAGATTTCATGTACACGCTCCCTTCAGTCACACACCTTTCTGAGTGCCTACATTGTGCTGGGCACTATGCTAAGAGTCTGGGCTCCCCACCCGACAGCATATACACACCAGGTGTCTTTTGATATGTGAAAAGACAAACAGATCCTGCTGCAGCCTTACCGAATATCGAGCAGCTGTTACAAAGAATAAAAGGAATTGATATGTAAGGATAAGGAAAGATATCCAAGCAATGTTGTTCAAAGGAAAGGCAAGTTTCAATGTAATAGGTGCGGTAGACTTGGAGCTGTTTTCCATGAAAAAAAAAAAAGTATAATAAAAAGAACTGAAAGCAACCCTCTTTCTGTCCCTGCATTAAATAATACTACGACCAAGTCATAATTTAGTCGCTTGCTCTAGGAAATACCTGCTCTCAGAAGATAAGACAGAATCAGACATATGCCTTACTTAACGAAACAAAATTTGCTCATCAGGACTCACTTCAAGTCCCTTGCCTCTCTGGGTCCACAATCCAAAGCTCTTAGGTCAAAAATTTTGCCCCGTCTCAACCAGCTACCTGCCTTATATGACCCACCTTAATGAATTCCCCACTTATATGATCAGCTCAGCCTTAATGCCCCGGCAGTGTCCTTCCTTGAGGTCTTCACTTTCTGACACCACTAAGACTTGTTCTGAGTGGTGTTCTCCCTTCCTGCAGGAAGTTGGATACACTTAGCTTTGTCTGATCAACAAGTTTTCCTGGTAGTCTTTTAGGGAATCAATGATCAAGAATTATAATTACTATGTGCTAGGGGTTGAGCTGATGGTTTTGTAGAGTAATCTTATTCTGTGCGATGTTTAGTCTCACGTGTTCACATTTTACAGGCAAAGAAGTAAGAATTAGAATTTGAACAACTTACCCCATGTTACATGGGGAATAAGTAGCAGAGACAAACTCAAGATGTCGGATGCCAGAGCCTGAGAGTCGAACCCCCTGCTATGACCTCTGTTCTAGGTGTTATTGTAAGGACCTATTTAGCCAGAGCGACTCCATCTTGGGTAAATAGCTATTTTGTTGTTTGTGCAGTAAACTTAAATTGACCCTGCCCCCCAGAGAAACTTACTTAGAAGCAAGTCCAAGAAACCAGTAAAATGTAGTCGGCTAGTTCCTGATAACAGAGCCCAGAATACAAGGAAGAGTCAGGCCAGATGGAGACATCTAATTAGTACTGTTTTTAACAGTGAGAGGTCTTGCCCAAACCAAAGTGACTCCATCTTGGGAAGGATGACCATCTTATTATTCACACTGAATATGTTAACTGACTAAGCCTTCCCAGAAAGTACTGTTTGTAATGGTTCCTGGTATGGGGTAATCTTGAATAACAAGTTACCAGACCGGATGGAACTAGCCAATCAGCAAGAAACACACAAACCCGGTGGGTTGAGATACCAAAATATGGGTTGCAGTTTTACCCAATAAAAGGTAGCCTGTAAGATGGGGGCGGGGGGGTCACTCTCTTCGGAGACGGCCCTGGCCGGTCAGTCTGACTTCTAATACTTGGCATAGAATAAAGCTCTACATAATTTTCACTCTCTCTCAGTCTTGTTCCTTTGATAACGGACCCAGCATTATGACTATAGAACAAGTTGCTCAAAATCCCAGTAGCTTAAACATTTTTTTCTTTTGTTTTTCTTTTCTTTTTTTAAAAAGATTTTACTTATTTATTTGACAGACAGAAATCACAAGTAGGCAGAAAGGCAGGCACAGAGAGAGGGGGAGGCAGGCTCTCTGCCAAGCAGAGAGCCCGATGCGGGGCTCGATCCCAGAACCCTGGGATCTTGACCCGAGCCGCAGGCAGAGGCTTTAACCCACTGAGCCACCCAGGCACCCCAGCTTAAACAGTTTTTTATTTTGCTTATGGATCTTCATTTCAGGCTGGGCTTGGGAGAGACAAGTGCTCCACTCCATGTAGCATCAGCTGAGGTGGCTCAGACTCTGGAAGCTGGAATCATCTGGAAGTTCATTCTTTCGCTTATCTGGCAATGAATGCTGTCAGCTGCGACCTCAGCTGGGCAATTAGCCATCACACTTGCGTGAGGCCTCTGCCTGTGACCAGGGCTTCTGCATAATGTGGTGGCTGGCTTCCCAGAGTGAGCATCCTAGGAAAAGAGATTTCCAGGTACAGCCGTATTGCCTTTCATAACCTTGCCTTGGAAGTCAGGCAGTGTCCTTCTGCCGCATTCTATCCGTCAAGGTGATCACAGAGCCCTCTCCAGATCCCAGGGAAGGGAAGAGACCCACCTACGGATGGGGATTAGCCAAGTCTGGAAGAGCACGGGACCAGAAATATTGATGTGGTCATTTTTGGAAACACAATGTTCCACAGACCCAAATACGTAGTGTGCATGCATATAAAACCTGAAATATTATATAACAAATAGTTAGCTAAGGTTATTCTGGAGCAATTAGGGTACTTTTTTTTTTAATTTATATGCTGCTTGGATTCTTGTAAGTGGTGTGTAGTACACTAGGGCAACACATTCTTCAAAGTCTAGTGTCTAATCTCTAGAAGCTCATGCTGAAGGTGAGTATAGATACTGACCATTGGCTCATTCTTCTCCTATATCCATTTTCTGCCTCCTGCTGCTCTACTTTGTGCCTCAAGAGATGACCTCTATGATGGTATTGCCTGGATTCCTTTCCCCTCTGTCTTCTGGTTGGGGTGATCCTATGGGAGCTGAAGTCAGAGGGTGAGGAGAGAGAGAGGTGGGTATCTATTCTCCCCTCCCTACCTGCCAATGGTTCTCCTGATGGCCACATTTCCCTTTGGGGGAATTTCCCGTTGGGGAGCCCCTCTTCCACAGCTACAGGTCTCACTGGATTCCAGTAATACTTCCTTCATCTCCATTTTTCAGAGATAATGGCTTGCCTCTGTGGCTAGTCGCTGGATCACCTCATCATCCCTTATGGGTTTCCTTAATCCTCTCTATTCCTCTATAATTGTCTCTTCATTAAACTCTCTTCAGTTAAGCCCTTTAAGTGTGCTCTCTGCTCCCTACCAAGCCCCAGTCCCTGACAGATCCAGTAAGACACTGATGGAGACAAACATGCAAACATGACATTACAGTGTACTGACTTGAAAGCATGTATAGGAAAAGAATATTTTTTATTTTTATTTTTTTTTAGGGAGAGATGGAGAGCATGAGCAGGGGAGAGGGAGAGAGAGGATCCCAAGCAGGCTCCATGCCCAGAGTGCAGCGCAACGTGGGGCTTGACCCCATGACCCCAAGACTATGACCCAAATCAAAATCAAGAGTCAGACGCTCAACTGACTGAGACACCTGGCACCCCAAGAAAAGAAGATCTAGGTTTAATTTTTTTAAAATTTTTTTTAAGATTTTATTTATTTGAAATCTTGCCATTTGCGATGTGGATGGAACTAGAGGGTATAATGCTGAGCAAAATAAGTCAATCAGAAAAAGACAATTATCATATGATCTCCCTGATATGAGGAAGTTGAGAGGCAAGGTGGGGGGTTTGGGGGTAGGGAAGGAAAAAATGAAACAAGGTGGGATTGGGAGGGAGACAATCCATAAGAGACTCCTAATCTCACAAAACAAACAAGGTTGCCGGGGGGAGGCGGGTAGGGAGAGGGTGGTTGGGTTATGGACATTGGGGAAGGTATGTGCTATGGTGAGTGCTGTGAAGTGTGTAAACCTGGCGATTCACAGACCTGTACCCCTGGGGCTAGTAATACATTATATGTTAATAAAAATTAAAAATTAATTAAAAATTATTTATTTATTTATTTGACAGAGAGAGAGAGATCATAAGTAGTCAGAGAGGCAGGCAGAGAGAGAGGGAAGCAGGCTCCCCGCTGAGCAGAGAGCCTGATGCAGGGCTCAATCCCAGGACCCTGAGATCATGACCTGAGCTAAAGGCAGAGGCTTAACCACTGAACCACCCAGACACCCCAAAGATCTAGGTTTTAAAGAGAAGAGTCAGAGAAGTCTTCCCAAAGAAAATGATCCTTAAATTGAGTAAAAAAAAAGATAAGCCAGTGTTCACTAGTTTGTGAAAAAGAGAAGAATGTCCCAACCTCATGAGGTTTCCATGGATAAGGAAACAGGCCAAGAGAGGTTAGGTGACTTACTTGTGGCCACACAGGATGTAGCATAGACTCAAGCCATCTGCTTAATCCATCACACTATGGGAAAAGTTTATATTAGTTATATTAGTTGAGATGTTTTTGGCTGCAAACAACCAGGGGAAAAATTACTTAAGCATTAAGGAAAATATTTATACAATACATTTATATAATCTTGTTATATAATAACAAGAAGACCAAGGTAAGGCAACTCCAGGGCTAATTAAATGAAATCAAATGTTCAACAAAGTCATCCAAAAGATCTAAATAGAGGAATATGCCATGGATTGGAAGACTGAATATTGTTAAATCAATCCTTCTTCAATTGACTTATAGATTTAACACAATCACAGTCAAATTCCCACAGTTTATGTGTGGAAATCATCCAGCTAAGTCTACAATTTACATGGAAATACACAAGAGCAGCCTAGACTATATTGAAGAAGAACATACACTACTAGATATCAACACTTAATATCAAGCTATAGTAATTAAGTCAGTGTGGTATTAGTACAAGGATAGATAAATAGACCAGTGGAACAGAACTGAGGTTCCAGAAATGGAACCAAACATGTACATTCATTTTATTTCCAGCAAGGATTCAGTGGCATTGGAGAAATGTGATATTCATATAGAACACAGGCTTGGGGAAAAAAATGAATATTTACCTCACACCATATATAAAAATGAATGTGATATACAGATCACAGACCTAAATGTAAAGGTTAAAAAGAATAAGGCTTCTCAAGGAAAATATAGAAAAATATCTCCATCATCTTAGGGGTAGGTAAATATCTCTGAAACTGAGCACAAAAACAAACAAACAAACAAACAAAACCAGAGCAAAACAAAACAAAAAAACCCTACATGGAAAACATTGATAATTTGGACTTCATTAAATATAAGAACTTATGTTCACCAAAAGACATTACTAAGGAAGTGAAAAAGCAATCTATAGACTGGGAGAAGATATTTACATTCCATATATCTTATATAGAACTTATATCCAGACTATAAATGAACACTTACAAATCAGTAAGTAAAAGACAAAACAACTAACTTTTAAGAAGGGAAAGAGACTTAAACAGGCACCTCTTAGAAGAGGAAATGATAAAAATGCACTTGAAAAACTCATCAGAGAAATACAAACTAAAACTATAACAGGGTACCACTACTCACCCACCAGAATGGACAAAATTCTTTTTTTTAGATTATTTATTTATTTATTTATTTGAGAGAGAAAGAGAGTGAGAGAGAGCATGAGAGGGGAGAAGATCAGAGGGAGAAGCAGACTCCCCGTGGAGCTGGAAGCCCCATGCTGGACTTGATCCCATGAGTCTGGAATCATGACCTGAGCCGAAGGCCGTCGGTTATCCAACTAAGCCACCCAGACACCACAGAATGGACAAAATTAAAGACTAGTGAGAGCACCTGTTGATGAGCACCTAGAACAATAGGAAATGTCACACACTTCCGGTAGGAGTAGAGGTTGGTTAAACCACTTTGGAAACTGGCAGTATCTACTAATTAATTGTTATTTATCCTATAACTCAGCAATTTCACTCCTAGGTGTACATTCAAGAGAAAGGAAGACACCCTTCCACGCAAAGATGGGTACATGGAATGTTTATCGCACCTTCCCCCCCACCCCCAATAACAGCCCAAAGCTGGAAATCGCTGAAATGTCCATCAGCAGGAAATGAATCAACAAAATGTGGTACCACTGGAACACTACACAGGGATTTTTTTTTTTTTTAAGATAAACTACTGGTGTACATAAAAACATAAGTGAATGTCAAAGAAAACATGCTGAACAAGAGAAAACAAACACAAAACAGTTAAGTACTGCTTGAATCCATTTATATTTATTGCAGGCACAATAATTTACAGAGCTAGGAATCAGAACAGTAGAGGCTAGATATTGCCTGGGAGGGAGCGCGAGAGAACCCTCTGGACGGCTGGATATGATCTGCATCTCGACCTAGCAGTGGTTACTCGAGGGTATACATGCATAAAAATTCGCCATGCTCTGTACACTTGAGGTTTGCGTATTTTATTGTATGGAAATTACGCTTCCGGTTTGAAAACCTGCTACCGAGCATTTTCACTCTGCCATCCTTCGTGCGTGGGCTTTGTTCCCACCATAATCACAGGACGGCATCTGCTGCAACCCTCATTATTCTTCAGATGTCTAGTGGCCAAGTGCTTCAGGGAAGATAGCCCCCTCCCTGGATCCAGGGGTGAATTATGATTAGTGTGATAGAGTGGTTCTGATCCATGCTGCCCATCAAAAATACCTAGGAAATTAAAAGGTCTATGTGATGGGGACACCTGGGTGGCTTAGTCGGTTAACCCTCTGCCTTCAGCTCAGGGTCCTGGGATTGAGTCCCACACTGGGCTCCCTTCTCAGCCGGGAGTCTGCTTCTCTGTCTCCCTCTACCCTGCTTCCCTGCTCTCATGCTCTCTCTCTCTCTCAAATAAATAAAATCTTAAAAAAAAAAAAAAATCCTATGTGAATTCCTAGGTCCCACCCCCTGAGAGATGCCCAGACCTCAGAGGTATTTCGGAAGATACCCCAGGCAGCTGGGATTGAGATCTGCCAGTGTCAGCTCTTGGCAATGTACCCGTTCCCCCATGGGTGCTGATTGGTTTAAGAATGAGGCACATGACCCAGTTCTTGCCATGGACAATGAGGTGAAATTGATGAACATTCTGAAGCAAGTTTCCTTAATTTCAAAGACAGACATCTTAAGGTCGTTTCTGTCTGGCACACCGCCAGCAGCATGCCACTCTTGGAATGATGGCAGTCACCTGGGACCGGGAGGGGAGGAGACGAAGAAAATGAGCCACTGGCCTAGAGACGGCAGAGCTTAACTGTGGAAAGAGCTTGAGTCCCTGATGATGTCATTGTGCTGCCAAATCTGAACTTCTTGAGTGAGATAATAAGATTTCATTCACCCTTTCACCCCTTTGATTTACATACAGCCAGAAGCTTCCTGACTAGGGTAACAATGGTTCACGATCTGCTTATCTACTTCATTGTTGTGGGTTTTGGTTCTTATTACAGTTGTGGATTTGTTGCTTGTTTGCTCTCAGCCCCCCACACAGGTGCTGACGAGAATCACTTGTTGGAGAGAAGGACTTGAGACACATAAGGCACTCGAGGAACTCCAGCTTGGAACCTGGAAAGCAGCTACTCTCCCCAGACTGGGAGTGCTGCAGAGCAAAAAGGGGAGATGCTAGAATTGGGGAGGCCCAGCTCAGCTCCAGGAGTGAGGGGTCCAGGGGTTGTGCCAAATGTGGTCAGTCAAGGTCAGGAGCCTCTGCAAGGGTCAGCAGGTGGGGAGATCCTGAGCGCTGGTGGACAGAACGGGCAGAACTGGAATTGGGGGCCGGGGAAGCCATGGAGGTAGAAATTGGCCTTAGGATAAGAGGGTCCCCTCCCAGTCCGGGCATAGCCCATTTCATCTCACTAAACAGGTCCTAAGAAACAGATGTCCTTAATAAAAATATCAAAAGGAGGGCGCCTGGGTGGCTCAGTGGGTTAAGCCTCTGCCTTCGGCTCAGGTCATGATCTCAGGTTCCTGGGATCGAGTCCCGCATTGGGCTCTCTGCTCAGCAGAAAGCCTGCTTCCTCCTCTCTCTCTGCCTGCCTCTCTGCTTACTTGTGATTTGTCTGTCAAATAAATTAAAAAAAAAAAAGAACTCTTTAAAAAAAAAAAAAATCAAAAGGAGGGGCGCCCGCGTGGCTCAGTTGGTTAAGCAACTGCCTTCAGTTCAGGTCATTATCCTAGAGCCCTGGGATAGAGTCCCACATAGGGCTCCCAGCTCTGCGGGGAGTCTGCTTCTCCCTCTGACCTTCTCATGCTCTTACTCTCTCTTTCTCTGAAATAAATAAATAAAATCTTTTTTAAAAATATCAAAAGGAAACCTATTCCCATTATATTAATTGGGAAAAACTCAAAACTCTCAACAGATTTCCTGAAATTTTACTGAGGTAAACTCTGTAAAATGTATATATGTGTGTATATCCGTATACATTCATATACACACACATACATACATACATGTATAATTTTTTAAACTATCATGTTAGGGGCACCTGGGTGGGCTCAGTTGGTTAAGCGTCTGCCTTCAGTTCAGGTTATGATCCCAGGGTACTGGGATCGAGTCCTGCATCAGGCTCCCTGCTCTGCAGGGAGTATGTGTCTTCCTCTGCCTCTCCCCCGCTCATGTGCGCATGTACTCTCCCTTCCTCTCAAAAATAAATAAATAAAATCTTAAAAAAAAAAAAAAAAACAACTATCATGTTAGGAGCTGAACAGTCTGGGTCACTTGGTTGAATTTCAACACTTCTCCATGTATTTCTAACCTATCCATTTTGATTGGGATACAATGTGTGAAACTTTTTCTTTTAATAATTTTGTTTAAAATGTCCTAATGAGTTTTAGGACCTAAATATAAATGTTTTCTATATAAACAATTGCCCCCCTCAAAAGCATTGTTACTGACAGACACATCTACACTATCAGTTTGGGTATTATAACTAGGAATCATTCTAGTGGGAGAACATTAAGGAGGGAAATATTCTGCAGGATATGCCTGAATACTTGGGAGGTATCTCCTTACTCACAGCTCAACCCCGTCTCTGTCTCTGGCAAGAGTCACGTAGTAAACACACCATTGTGTGTCGTAATTGACGTAAACTGTCCTCTATTGTTGGACATTTAGAATGTTTCCAGTTTTGCACAGCTGTAAACAAAGCTGCATTAAACATCTTTGTACAAACATCCTTTTGTCCAATTACCTCTTTGAGATAAATAAAATCCTTGAAATGAAATTGCTGGGCTGAAGATTCTACAAATTTAAAATTTTGATACGTACAGACACATTGCCCTCCAGAAAGGTGGTAGCAACTCCACAACTTCCCCACTGCTGGAACATTGAACATGCATCACAGCAGACACTGGCCCACCTAGATGGAGAGGAGAATGGATAGCTTTGTTAACATAGCCTTTGGAAGCAGAGAGCTTCTTAATTCAGGTACCAATTACATTTGGAAATGAGGTTAGCACATGGAATCTTCCCATTCATCTCTCTGGGAGTTTCAGGGTTCCATTCCTGGGCAGATGAAACAATAAAACAAAACTGGGGAAATGAAGTCAATGCAGAGCCAGGACGTTTACCCTGATAAATGTTTTCATTTAGGACAGATTTCCAGGGCGTGCTTGAGCGCTGACTTGAAGGAACATTCACAGCAGACTCAGTCCCCGGCTGTTCCCCATGAGTGACCCTTCCTCCCTAAAACATACACGCCAAGCCCATTAGCCCCCTTCTTAAAAGTAAATCATGAGGGGCGCCTGGGTGGCTCAGTGGGTTAAAGCCTCTGCCTTCGGCTCAGGTCCTGATCCCAGGGTCCTGGGATCGAGCCCCGCATCGGGCTCTCTGCTCCTCGGGGAACCTGCTTCCTCCTCTCTGCCTGCCTCTCTGACTACTTGTGATCTCTGTCTGTCAAATAAATAAATAAAATCTTTAAAAAAAAAAAAAAAAGTAAATCATGATGCCCCGCCCAAAATGTGTGCTTAAGCATGATGCCCAGCCTCCTAATCGAACAATTGCAGGTGTCCACTATGCCCTAATGATGAGGACATCAACAATGATATAAAAGTTAGCACTTACATAATGGGGAATTACTGTTTAATGGATATGAAGTTTCACTTTGGGGTGATTAAAGAAAGTTCTGCAGATGGATGGCAGTGATGGTTGCACAGCACTGAGCATGTACTTAATGCTTTGGACACTTAAGGATGGTTAAAACGATCAATTTTATGTTATGGATATTTTACTACAATGGAAAAAAATGTAAAAAAAACAAAAAAGAATCCTGGCTTCCAGTTTCAGTCCAGCATGTAAGGAACTTGGAAGTCATCACTCTGTCCTGACAACAAGGAGAGATGCTGAACAAACTGAAAAATCAACAGCTCTTCTTGGATCTGTAAGAGAAATGAGGTCCCAGGGCAGTCGGCTGCCCCCCAAATTGGACAGACAGGCAGATACAAAGAATCACAGTTCTCAGGAGCAGAAACCTCCCTGGGAACCAGTGCCAAGGCAGGAACACCTGAATGACAATTGACAAGTGGCAGGAGGCTCAGTGTGAATAAGACTTGAGGGATATAGCCTCTTGGAGGCCCCAGTCATGGGGAACACCCAGACTTTTACGAGTTTTTCTTCTAGGAGCCTGACCAGGTTCTCACAGTGAATATGGGTGGAAAATCCCTTCATGCCTCTCCCAGGGCAAGAGGAAATACACAGAACCACTGTGTTCTTACCATTGCCTATCCTAAAGAGAAACTATGTTACCAGAGCTTGACCTCCTGGGGTCTTATCAGAGCCTAACTGACCTGGGGGAAGAAAACACCCAACTTCAGCACTCTCTAGCCATCTTGTCCCACTGGCGGGAAGGAGAAACTGAGAAATGCTTATGAAGTTCACAGCCCAGACACACAGCCTCATTAGAAGACTGAGACCTAATTGCAGGATGATAGCCGGCTTGCCCTCCCCTACACTTTATCACCACATCACTAAAGGCCTATTTACCGAAGTTTCTTTTATCTGGTCTGGATTTCAACAAAAATATTGCAAGGCATACTCAAAGGAAAAAACACAGTTTGAAGAGACAGAGAAGACATCAGAACCAGATTCAGATATAGTAGGATGTTGAAATGATCAGACTGGAAATTTCAAATAACTATGACTATTATGCTAAAGGCACTCATGGAAAAAGTAGACCACATGCAAGAACAAATGGGCAATGTAAGCAGAGAGACGGGCCTTCTAAGGAAGAATAAAAAAGAAATGTTAGAGATGGAAAACAGAAATAAAGTGGTGTCTGTCTCCCACCGAGACACGTAACGTGAGGAATTCTTTGAAACTGAGCATAGGGGTTCAGATGCAGAGTGGCTTCCAAATAATAATGTCTATTCCACATATCATGTGGGTTAGGGCTGGACCAACTTAAGTACTTCGTTCGTACCCTTCTCCTGGCAGGTGCTAGCATCTGGTGCTGACTCAGAGGGAAGGTACTGCCCTGACCTCACTTTCCCTTTACCAAGTTCAGGTTCAAGTTCACAGGATTCAGAAGAACCTCAGTAAACCCAGCCCTAGTAGGTAACCTAAGGACAGAAGCAAAAAGAGTTTTAGTGATTGCCCTGTCGTCCCCTTTTTCTTTTTCCAGTCAGCTCACTCTGCCTTCCACCAAGCTTTGAAGTGTAATTCAAAGGCGTGAGGTGATTTACTCCCAAACAGCAACCCAGTCCAGCTCTCAGCCCAATTAACAAGCACTTTATCCTGAGACTGGGCAAGCAGGAGCTGCTGGGAGATTATTACTCAGCTGTCCAACGAGGTTGTTGGGAGAAAGGGGGCTTTTTCCTCCAGAGGCAGCAGACAAATCCCTCTGAAGGAGAGGAGGGAGGTGTGCAGAAGTTTGGCGAAGCACCCAGGGGGTCACCCGACCCAGACAGGAGGCTGGGAGTCTGGGAAGACTTCCTAGAAAACCAGTATTTCAGATGAGTCTGGAAGGAGGGCTGGGAATTAACTCTCCCCACAAGGGAAAGGTGCTCCCAGTCAAAGTACCTGTGAGTACAGAGCCCAGAGGTGAGAAGGCAAAATATATGCAAGGAACAAGCCCGGGGTGAGAGCTTAGAAATCTAGTCAGTGAGTGGCCCAGCCCTTAGCGCATCTCAGACTCCCCCCAGAGAATATGATGTGTTCCTTCTAATCCAGTCATGAGCTTGTATAGACACCTATGGAGAATCTGCCACCCACTGTCAAGGACAGCAGGGATCTCAGGTTAAGAATCCTTTCTGTAAGTCAATCCTTCAGCAGCACGTGCCCAAACAAGCCCAGAGAAGGCCAAAGTGACAACCCCCACAAAGCAATGGCTCTTCAACACTTTTCTTCCCTCTCTCTCATTCATTGGAAAACTTAGTGACTGATCATCTTTATTTCAAAGGGAGGCAAGTAAAAGCTGACTGAAAGCTTTGCAAGTATGGAGAAGGTTTGACAACGGATACGTTTCCCTGTAGAACAACTGAGTGTCCAGCTGGACTTTACGAGATGCCCCAGATGGCACGACGGCAGGTGTTGTCTCTGGGGCATTTGGGTTTCTTCATAAAAGGAAGCTCTGGGCGACTGCTTGGGGCAGGAGAGGAGCGGGGGATGTTGCCAAATGAGCCTTCATGCAAATATTTGGGAGCTCAGCTGGGAAGGGCTGAGGGTGCCATCATTCAGAATGCAGCTTTTTAGACAACCCCTATGTCTAGTTCAGCATCCTCTCCCCCATTCCCGGAAGCTTCAGGAGTGTGGTCCCAAAATCTGGAACCTCACTGGTTAAAGTTTTCCAGAGATCAAACCCCTGAGGACAAGGGGTCTAAGTGCCCCATGACAAAGAATTTCAGTCAGTGCTCTTGTTTTTGGCACCCTCCCTTACCTCTACTTCCTGCAAAACCTGGTTCCGCCATTCCGGAGCCTTCCGGGATTCTGGGGTGAATTGGCAGTCCATCAGTATATGCCCCTTCTTGGGCAAGATGGCAGACACTCCTCCATTCTGCCAAAGCTTTTGTCATTCCCCAACCCAGTTTCTGTCTTCATTTCTTGTGTTTCACAGTTAGAGATGTGTCCTGGTCTCGTCAAAGATGGAAGGGGTGTGTGCGTGTTCTCCTTATCGTATGAAGGGGATTCAATGAGAAGAGAACAAGATAGAGAGAAAACCCAGCCATCCTTGAATATACTTAACCCTACTGAATTGTGCACTCAAGCGTGGCAAAGACAGCACATGTAATGTGAGGTGGGTTTTTTTTTTTTTTACCACAATTAAAAACGAAACTTAGGGGCACCTGGGTGGCTCAGTGGGTTAAGCCTCTGCCTTCAGCTCAGGTCATGATCTCAGGGTCCCGGGATTGAGCCCGTATCAGGCTCTCAGTTCGGCAGGGAGCCTGCTTCTGCCCCTCTCTCTGCCTGCCTCTCTGCCTACTTGTGATCTCTGTCAAATAAATAAATAAAATATTTAAAAACTGAAACTTAGCCATCTTAAAAGCAGAAGTCTCCCCATTGAGTTTTCTATGGATTTGGAGAACCAAACACAAGAAGCCATTTCCTTGAAAACCTACTTACGTGTAGAACATGAATATTTTGATTCCTTCTATACAATTTATCGAAACAATTACTGGGAGTACCTAGAGCAGTTGTTCTCAAAGTGTGTTTTCCAGACCAGCAGCATCAGCATCACCTGGAAACTTGTAAGAAATGCAACACCCACCCCCACCCCTGACCACCAAAAAAAAGAAATGCAAACTCCCAGGCCCTAACCCAGACCTAGTGAAGCAGAAGTTCTGCAATGTGTGTTTTAAAGCCTTCCATGACTTCATAGTCCATATCAGCTTTGTGACAGCTGATACACAGCTAAGTCTGAGAACCACTCATCCAGAGCCATGTGGGGGGAGAAAAGAATGAAACCAATATAGGCTGACCATCAAAGCAATGGTCTAACTCTGTAACATGGATAAAATGTAAAGGAAATCGTCAAATGGGGAGAGAAGATAATTCATTGTGTGCCTTCCATGCAGCAGGCAACATGGCTGCCAAGTTAGGTACTCAGTTAACCCTCACAGTTCCCTTGAAAAGAAAGAATTATTCCACCCATTCTACAGATAAGAAAACTGAGGCTTAGGAAAAGTAAGCAATTTAGCTAATTAAGAAGGATTTCAACCTCGGTCTGTTAATTCCTTAGGTCCTTTTCTTTCTTGTTCCCATTGGCTATAAGGACAATAAAGAAAACAAGGTTTCTTCTCTGCTTGCTAAAGCCTTCTCTTCCTCTGTCACCTCCTCTGGGAAGTCTTCAAGAGAGCTGGCTTGCTCAAAGTTAACCTTCTCATAGCACTTTGCACATACCTTGGAGTACTTTGTATACGTTATTAGAGAAGTTCTCAAATCTTTGGTGCCAGGATCCCCCAGAAATCATTGACATCAGAAGCAAATGAACCTTGACCTAAACTTCACAGTTTATATAAAAATTAACTCAAAATTTTTCATCAAAAAAGGACTAGTGGTAGAATGAAAACTTACACAACTTTTTAAAAAAGATCTATTTATTTATTTGAGAGAGAGACAGAGAGAGCAGGGGGAGGGGCAAAAGGAGAGGGAGAGAGAGAGAATCCTTAAGCAGACTCCTCATTGAGTATAGAGCCTGATGCAGGGCTTGATCCCAGGACCCTGAGATCAAAACTCCAGCCAACATCAAGAGTCAGCCACTCAACCGACTGAGCCACCCAGACACCCCAACACTATACAACTTCTGGGGGAAAAAGAAACTTAAAAAAAAATCTTCACGACCAAGGGCTGAGTGAAAAGTCCTTAGTAAAAGCATTATCCATTAAAAAAAAAAATAAGTTGGATCATGCAAAATGAAACTCTTTTGCTCCAAGAAAGGCCCTGTAAAGAGGACAAAAGCTGGGGCACCTGGGTGGCTCAGTTGGTTTGCCTTCGGCTCAGGTCATGATCCCAGGGTCCTGGGATCGAGTCCCGAATCAGGCTCTCTGCTCAGCAGAGAGCCTGCTTCCTTTTCTCTCTCTGCCTGCCTCTCTGCCTACTTGTAATCTGTCTCTCTGTCAAATAAATAAATAAATAAAATCTTTAAAAAAAAAAAGAGGACAAAAGCTGGGGTGCCAGGGTGGCTCAGTTGTTAAGCATCTGCCTTTGCTCAGGTCATGATCCCAGGGTCCTGGGATCGAGCCCCGTATCAGGCTCTCTGCTCGGCGGGAAGCCTGCTTCTCCCTCTTCCGCTCTCCCTGCTTGTGTTCCCTCTCTTGCTGTGTCTCTGTCAAATAAACAAAATATTTAAAAGAAAAAAAAAAGGACAAAAGCACTGGAAGAAAATATCTGCAAATCACATATCTGACAAAGGACTGGCATCGAGAATGCATAAAGAACTCTCCAAACCCAAGAGTGAGAGCAAACAATCTAATTAGAAAATGGGCAAAGAACATGAACAGACATTGCACTGAGAAGGATATACAGATGGCAAGTAAGCACATAAAAATATTTTCAACATCATTAGCCATCAGGAAATGCAAATTCAATTCATAATGATCTATCACTACACAACTATCAGAATGGCTAAGATAAAACACGGTGATAACACCAAATGCTGGTGGAGATGCAGAGAAACTAGATCACTCATAGATTGGAATGTAAAATGATACAGCCACTAAGAAAAAAAAATTATGATGACTTCTTACAAAATGAAATATGCTTACTGTACTACCCAACAATTATATTTGGGGGCATTCACCCCAGACCAGTAAAAACTTCTGTTCACCCAAAACCCTGGGTGGCTCAGTGGGTTAAGCCTCTGCCTTCGGCTCGGGCCATGGTCTCGGGGTCCAGGGATCAAGCTCCACATCAGGCTCTCTGCTCAGCACGGAGCCTGCTTCCCCCTCTCTCTCTGCCTACCTCTCTGCCTCCCTGTGATCTCTCTGTCAAATAAATAAATAAAATCCTTAAAAAAAAAACAAACACAAACCCTGTACATGAGTGCTCATAGTGACAGTATTTGTGATAGCCAAGAATCAGAAAAAATCCAAATGTCCTTCCCCAGGGGCGTGATTCAGTAAACCACAGTCCACACCATGAACACCAGTCAGCCAACGCTAGGGGTGCACTCTGGATACACACAACACCCGGGGTGGATCTCAAGGGAATTACACAGAGTGAAAAATCTCATCTCGAGAGGTTACGTAATGTATGATTCCATTTATAGAACTTTCTTGATGACAAAATTAATAATAGGGAGAACAGGGGTCTGGGAGGGGATGGGGAGGGAGGCGGCTGTGGGGACAAGAGGGTAGTGGGAGAGATCCCTTTGATAGAAGTGTTATACATCTTGAGTGTGGTGGTGGACACACAAATCAATGCATGCAAGAAAGTGGTGTACATTAAACAGGCGCGCGCGTGCACACACACACACACACCTGGTGGAATCTGGATAAGGGAGTGGGACTATATCACCGCCAGTCTCCTGGTTGTACTGAAGTGACACAGGACGTTCGCCATCAGGGGAAACTGGGTGAAGAGTACACAGCCTCTCTGTGCTGTCTTTCTTACAACCCCATGTGAACCTACCGTGATCGCAAAGTAAAAACTTAAAAAAATATATATATATATATTGAAGACTACACAGAGATTTTGTTGCTGTGGGTCACATTAATTGGTATCTGCTATATGAGAAATTAAAATAGAGATATCTTTTAAGTATCTATTACCTTTAAAACAATAATAAGATCAAATTATTTTTTATTTTTTATGAAATATATTTTTTGAAAAGTAGTGAGAAGAGTGATACTGTTGTACAAATTTACAAGTTCTCTTTAATGTCTGGCTTCACAGACAACTGACTCTCCTGTCTGCTGCTGAATTATAATATGTTGTGATATAAGATAACGTGCAGTTTCTGGAAAATTCCACTGTACACACATGAAAAATTAAGAGTGAAAAGGGCAAATAATGTATTAGTGTTATTATGGAAATAGTTTGGCCTTATGGATCCCCTCAAAGGGTCTCAGGGCCCCCGGGCAGTCCTGGGACCACATTTTGGAAATTCTTGCATTATTGTGATCATTCTTTCATAGATTTGTGTCTGCACTTAGTGAGTGAGGACAAGGAGAACATCTTTTTCATCTTTGTATTCCAAGCACCTTATACAGTGCCTGGCAAAAAGCTGATACCCAATAAATATTTGATGAACCAACGGAATATTAACAACTTGTTAGCCCTTGGAGAGAGCGAGAGAAAGCAAGAGAGATCACCCATCTGATTGACAATATAGGCTTTAGACTTTTTAGTTCTGAGTCAGAATAAAGGTCAGAGTGTTCTGGCATAGCTTGGTCCCAAAGAACAAACATCGTTCTGAGAAACCAGGAGGCTCCTGGGGCATGAAACATGGGTTTGCAAAGACTGCGTGGCCTTTTGAGAAAGGTCTCACTGTGTCACCATTTCTCACAAGTCTTGACCTTGAGGCCTCTCCACACCATTCAGAACAAACATGGGGAGATGGGGGTTTCGTGGGTTGTGTGGAGACATAATGAATTCTTTCTCTTGCTTTATCATCTTCCTACACCTAACCCCCAGATCATCCCCCACAGCACCCACTGCTGGCCAGTCTCGGTCCACTTGGTCCAAAGCCATTCTGGGAAGAGAAAAACAGTTCTACCCACCATTCCAGATTACAAATTTGTTCTTGTTTCTCATCCAAAGAATTCACCAAAGCACAATTTAGCAGGGAGCACACAAAACCCGCTGAAGCTGACTTAGAGTTGCCACTGAAAAATGTTCGTTAGAATCCACTGTGTCAGACACTGAGCCAGACCTGTGTAATGTTCCACCATGACAAAACTCATGCTCCCCAAGCGTCCCA
Organism: Enhydra lutris kenyoni; assembly: GCF_002288905.1. Lineage (NCBI taxonomy): Eukaryota > Metazoa > Chordata > Mammalia > Carnivora > Mustelidae > Enhydra > Enhydra lutris. The sequence continues at coordinate 28,419,538 of NW_019154090.1, forward strand.
TGCGCCCCCTCATCCCACTCCCCGCCCCCAACCAACCACCAAGGAGCTCCAGCTCCAGTGGAGAGAGGACTTGACTCTACACTAGCCAGCAACCAGGGCTCTGAGGTGGAGAGAGAAATCATCTCTCCTAGGATCAGGGAAAGGGGGTGCATTTGATTTTGTCCTTCAAAGGCAGGAGAGGGTTGTTGCCAGGCAGATGGAGGAGAGCACACGGGAAGGTAGCAGATTAGGGAAGATAGTCAGTTGTGTTCACACAGACCTCAAGTAACTGTGGCTTAACAAAATGGAAGTCCCTTTCTTTTACCACAGTCCAGGCTTTAGTGGTCTAGGGCCCTGTGGCGACCCCACCGTGTCAGGGACCCAGGCCCCTTCTCTCCTGATGCTTCACCATACCCGATGCCCAGCCCTCATCTGTTCTAATGGTTCATGCCTATATTCCAGCCAGTGGAAATGGGCAAGTGGAAGAGCAGACGTGTTCTTTCCTTCTGGGGGCACCAGCAGGAAGTTGCACACTCACTTCCTGCTCACACCCCATGGGTCAGAACACAGTTGCAAGGAAGGCTGGGAAATGGGATTTCCAGCTGCAAGCTTCCGTTGCTATATAGAAATTGGGCGACTGCTAGGGGTTTCTGCCCCCCAGCACGGAGGTGAGAAGAAAGTGCAGGGAGGTTTGAGGAGCCTGTAGCTAGATGTGTTTAGAAGTTGTGGGAAGGAAAGGGAAAGGTGAGTGGGGGGCTATGATGAAGAACGGCCACTTCGTTCTGTAAGTCAGGGGTGCCCAAACGGGAGTGCCCATCAGCAGCACGGGATGGCTTTGTTGAAGCCCAAATGCTGAGCCCCACCCCCAGGAAGTCTGATTCAGCAGGTCAACCGTGGGGCCTGAAAATGCACATTGCTAATCAGTTTCCAGATGCCACCTCCCCCGCACCCCACCCCTGTGCTGCTGATCGGGAACTCTGAGAAAGGTGGGATCACAGAAAGTTTTAAAGAGAAGAGTGAGATGTCAAGGTCTGTATTTCAGAAAACTGATTCTGTTCAGCGATAGGGAACGAGCTGTACCAAAGCCTCCCGGAGCACTAGGGCTTCTCACCCTCTTGATCCTTAGCGTTCCTGCGAAATCTCACTCAAGAAAAACGGGGATAATAAAGAACCTGCAAAGCAGAGTTCACAGAACTCCAACACTCAAGGGTCGCTTCCTCCTTCCTGGTGGGGCTCATGGCGTCAGCATTACCCCGGACCCACCAGTTCTTTGCATTGTGTACAGAAACCTGGATAAGGGTGAGGGTAGGCAAGTCCTTTTCCTCCCTGGATTTGGGTTTCTCCACCAGTAATAATCATGAGGGTAATTTACCAATCCAGGCGCCAAAGACTGTTAGATGGCACAGATCGAAAAGCTGAACAATGTCCCAAGGCTGTGGGGACTCACAGACCCACTATGCAGTGGGTTGGAGAGTAAATTGGACTCCCCACGAAGGCCAACTTGACAATCAAATCAGAATTTGAGATGCCTATGCCCTTTGACCCAAGAGCTCCATTTCCAGGAAATAAGCCTAGGGATACACTCATGTTTATGTGCAAAAGACAAGTTGTTCAATGCCCATTGTTCGTTAAGGCAAGAGGTGGGAAACAACCTGAAAGTCACACACAGAACGCTCATTAAATAAACCATGGGGCATGCACAAAAGGAATGATGGGCAGACCTTAAAAATAAGTTAGATCTAGGAGCACCGGGTTGGTTCAGTCAGTTAAGTGTTTGCCTTTGGTTCAAGTCATGATCCCAGGGTCCTGGGATCGAGCCTCACACAGGGTTCCCTGCTCGGTGGGGAGTCTGCTTCTCCCTCTCCCTCTGCCCCTCTCCCCGCTCATTCTCTCTCTCTCAAATAAATAAAATCTTAAAAAAAAAAAAAAAAAAGAAAAAAGCAACAAAAAATAAGCTAGATCTATGAGCCAGTTTATCTCTCATAGATAGATGTGAGGATGAAGATGACGACGATGGCTAGAGAAAGATATATGTGTGTCTGTGTATCTATCTTTCTCATATACATATATATGATATGTGTGTGTAGCTCATATGATACACATATGTATGATACATATATGACTAGGGGCTAAATACTGTCCTGACATGCTGCCATTTAGAAAAATATACATGCGTCAAGAAGATCATACACACACACACACACGAATACCCATGTAGATATGCTTATGTATCTCTGGAAGGATTTGGAGAAACAGGTTGCCTTTCAGGATAGGAAGTGGAACAGAAGTCCAGGCTGAGAAGGCAACTTACTTCTCATGGTAACATTTGTTTGTTTTCAACTCCCAGTATGCATTATTTATTTAACTAAACATACAAACAATGTCTTGTGCTTTACATGCTTTATCTCATTATATCTTCAGAACAACCTAGAAGGAGAGTACTCTTACTATTCCCAAGGCACAGGGAGATTCACTCATTTGGGGGAGGGATGTGGGAGTGGAAGGAGCCTTGATGTGTAAGGTTTGCCAATTCCCAAAGGGTAACTTCTCCCACCGTGGCTAATTTCACGCTGCCAGTGTGATGTCACTGAGCAGAGCTGGGAAGAGATGCATGCACATGATCAGCTCTCCTGGGCCCGGAGGAACCAGCTCCAGCACACACCTATAAGGGTCCCTTGCACTCGGAAGGAAGACACTATAGACTTCCCACTTCAAACCTGAAAGGGTCGCCTTTCAAGAGCAAAACAAATGTAAGTAAATAGATCACTTCAGGACCTAAGAGCAGCTTCCTTGGATCTTTAGACAAAGATCCGGAGCATTTATTTATACTGTAAATAACCTGCCTTGTTCTGCAATGGATTTCAAACAGAAACCCAGAAATTAAAATTAAGCATCTGGGTTTTATATTTGCAAATTGCTCTGCCATTCTCTTTATGAAATAGTGCACACAGTTATACAAGCAGAAGGCAATAAAAGAATAATAAATTAATCAGTGTTAGCATTCTGTCAACACAGCCCCACAGACTTACCAGAGCCAGCCATCTAAATTAGGCAGTTGGTTTAGAAACTTTTCCAGTGCTTTAATGGGAAAGGTGGGGGCGAGAGGACCAGATACACTTGGGTTTGAGCTGCATTCTAGCTCTGCCACCTGCTAGGAATCTTGGGTAAGTCACCTTACCTTCTGCATCTCAATTTACACATGTGTCAAGTGAGGACAGTGGCGCTGTGCGGATTTGCAGACAGAGGCACCATGTTTACCAGGTGAGGTTAACCTGTGGTATGTACCTGGACATAAGGCAGGGTGTTTTTCCCTAAAAAATTACCCCAGGTTATAAAGTGAGAGTTGCCTTATATTTAAGTTCTGACAAAGGCTTACAGAATGTTACATATTCCCTAGACTCTCAATTAGTTGATTTTAAGCAACAAAGTATCCTTTGAGGAAGACCAATTTATAGAAGTCACCAATAGAAGTGATTTAAAAAAGAAAAAAAAAAAGCAAACAATCTCTGATACAGACATAGTCATTATCCTGGGAGTTGGCCTCACGCCCTGTATAATGAAGCCAGCCTTCTAAAGATGACTTTAAAAGCAGATATAAACCGATAGGACCAATGGAAAAACAATAGTGTCCTAAGATTAAGTGAATCAGGACTTCGAGGTTAAAATCTTTCAGCAAGAGAATCAATACAGGCTCAAAAAGTCTTGCATCACACACAATTTCAATAGGAGTGAAATTTATGTGATCTAGAAAGTGATTTGGGTGATTCAGAAACCATCCCTGACAATAATAAAGAAGCTAAAATCAAAGACACACAGGAAGAGAAGAAATAAAACTGGTTTGTGAAATATGAGAGCGGAAAAAAGCCAGTATTTCCCAATTAAGGTATTATTTATTAATATATATTTAAATTTATTTGAATAATATCTTAATCTTGAAAGTACATGCCTACCTAAAATAATAAATATTACACATAGACATTTGATTATTTCATCTCCAGCCCTAAGAATTGATATATTCAAGTGCCCCCCCAAAATACTTTCCTTTCTGCAATCTTCTTTTTTTTTTTTTTTTAAAGATTTTATTTATTTATTTGACAGGCAG